>NC_046604.1:17191679-17224437 GCF_011750605.1 Drosophila busckii | reverse complement strand
CAATATTTCTAGTGATTTAATTATTTGTTTTCTTTAATTTAATTTTAGTAGATTATCTACAATAGACATTGTTATCGTTAAAATCGATACATCTTATTTATTACAAATGAGTTCCTATTGAATTTAATTTATTTTGATTCTGATTTTAAACAATAAAACACATCAAAGCGAATTTAAACCAAATTTCTAAGCTTGAGCTCAGTTTTTCAATTTTTAATTTTTTTAATTTAATTTTTAGTAGATTATCTACAATAGATAATATCGATACATACATATCTTTATTTATTTTATTATTTTACACATAATTTCGTAATGAATTTAATTTATTTTGATTCTGATTTTAAACAATAAAACACATCAAAGCGAATTTATTGCAAATTTCTATACTTCAGTTAAGTTTTTCAAGTGCAAATCATTAGCAGCTTTTCACTTATTTCGCTGCTAAGCAGTAAATACTTTAAGGAAAGTGTTGCTTGAAGTGCTTATCTCACTGCCCACCCCCCTCGACATACACAAGATGCGTTGTTAAGTGTTTAGTGCAGCTCGAATGGCAACTCATTGCCCCGTTTTGACAGTTGAGCGACATTTTGTGCTGAATGGAACTTAAGTTCTTGTTGTTGGCCAGCAGCCATTACCGTTGAGTGTTATTCAGCTACAGCCAGAAATTGCTTGGCTTGGCATTCAGTGAAACATTTCATAAAGCTTGGCACCTTTAGTGCTGCATCTTTATCTTGACGCAGTTTAACTGCTAAGCCCCAAAATGCGACCCAATTCTCTGCGTTTCGTTTATTTATGGCTGACAAGCTTTAAAATGTATATACGCGCTAAACTTTGATCGCAGCCACAGCAACCCCAAGCGCTAGACGCTGTGGCAGCTGCAGAACGTGCAACAAAGGGCTGCCACCCAATTTGGTGCAGCGTGACAGTCGCGGCTTTTTCACTCAGCTGCACTACATAGCAAAACATGCGGCTAAGAATGCTGCAGCTGCTTGTTGTTGCCCCATGTGGCAAGTGCACCTGCTGAACGACGCCGTTGTCTTGCCGAATTCAATAAAAAATCTTTGTTTTTCGCTATGCGCGCACATTGAAAAGTTTGAGCCACGGCTTTTTGGCTGACGACGCGTATGACTTACTACCAAACCACCCACCACCCACCACCCACTCTAACGCTCAACTACTTGCGGTAAATTTACACGTACGCTGCATTTTTACGCTCTGCATTTTGAGTAACATTTTCTTTTCAAACTCCCCCCCCCCCCCTGCCACTTGTGGGCGTGGCACGTGCGGCAACTTAAATGATTTGCTGCACCCACATTAACTAACATTTAAAGCTGCTGCTGCTGGGCGTATACGTAATTTAATTTCAATGTTTTGCGTTTAATTGCATGAAATATGATTTATTTTTTTTTTTGTTTTTAATGAATTACCCAATAACAAGCGCTTTATTGTTATAACAACAATTTTCTCTGATTGCATGTTAAGCAACAAATGTAAATTTATATTGTTATTATTGTTAATGCGCTGCCAATCACAATAACACGTTATAAAATAATAACAATTATTAAACTTCACTTTTGTAGCGGATTAGCAATTATAAATTATTTTGTGCAACACACAGAGCACTCAAATAAATAAAATGTTTATTGTTGTTTAAGCACAAACAGCGCAAAGCTTGTCAAATTAGTACAAATATATTTTTAAATACCCAAAGTGCGCTTTTTTTTTTTTTGTAATTTAAAGCAAAATGTAATTTTATTAATTGCAAAGAATTTATTGAGTGGCAATAATTAAATGCTCGAGACTAATCAATCATATATCATATTATTTCAATAAAAATAATATTTGATTACTTCAGATTAATAATAAAAAAATTTTTAAACTTTATAGAAATATTGTATAGAAAATAAATATAGAAAATGTTAAATTAAATTTAAAGATTGAAAACAAAAATTTATGCTTAAAATTATATACATAATACTAAAGACTAAAAATCTTTCGTGTTTAAAAAATATTTATTAATAAAAATTACAGCAGAAGAATAATAAAAAAAATTTAAAAATTTAATAGCATAGAAAATGTTAAATTTTATTGCAAATTGAAAGATAAAAAGCAAAAATTGATGCTTAAAATTATATACTTAATACTAAAAACTAATCCTCAAAAATCTTTATTTAGAAAATATTTATTAATAAAAATTACAGCAAAAAATAACAAAAAATGCACAAATTGATTAGCATAGAAAATATTAAATTTTTATTGCAAATTTATTTATTGAAAGCAAAAATGTATAAAAATTATATAAAATAATATGTTAGGAGTGTTCCTAATCTATAAGCTTGTCAAATTTAAAAACAAAAACATAATTTTTAAATACTTTTAAATTTAACTAAAAAAATTATTTTGTAATAAATGCATTAGCCAGGTAATAAAAAGCG
Source organism: Drosophila busckii (assembly GCF_011750605.1). Classification (NCBI taxonomy): domain Eukaryota; kingdom Metazoa; phylum Arthropoda; class Insecta; order Diptera; family Drosophilidae; genus Drosophila; species Drosophila busckii. The sequence continues at coordinate 17,222,002 of NC_046604.1, read as the reverse complement.
AGAATACGATTAAAAAGAAGCCACCCAGTTGATCTCCCTAAAAGGGTCATCACTTAAATGTAAATAATTGAATATGTTTATGAAGAAGTATGATATTGTCTAGTTAACATATGTATGGACCCATGTGATTTTTTGTTTTTGTTTTCCCTTATAAAGGTATAACTAGATTTAGATGCCCCAGCGGTAACAGCAAGCTTGTTTAAAATAAATAAATAAATTTTTTATACATTTAAAAAAAATGTAATAATTTTATTTTATTGTCGACTGTTCATAGTGGAAATTAAATAAATAAAGAAATACCTAATTCACCAAATTAATATTAATTATTTTTAGGTCTCGGCTCTGCCTAAGCCTGAAATAATCATTTGATGCTCAATTCTGCTCAATTCTCAATTCTCAATAATTATTATTTTAAATCAGTGCCCAATTTTTAAGCTTTGCCTTTTTCAAACCAAATAAATGCTTTAAAATTTAAACTATTAAACGCTCATTAAGCAATTTTTAATGCAAGCTTGTTTTAAATAAAATATACATTTACATTATGTGCCTTTTTTGCGTTAAGCTGGAATGTAATTGTATACTGAATTAGCTTTGGCTCTGGCTCTGGCTCATATGAAACTGAAGCTGCAGAATTCTAAAACAGAATAAAGCAAATTAATGTTGCAAACAGCCAACAGTGTGTACCTGTATCTATTTCTTGAAGTTTATGTGTAGCCTGCGCTTTAATTTGCGACTGCAGGACACAAGGTGCAAGTTTGTAAGCAACATGTATAATATTTCATATGCTTGCAGATTGGAAATAAGGCAATCTATTGGGTTTAGCTGTAGTTGAGACACTCAATGCATTGACAAGCGGCGTTAAATTATGCGAATATACACACACACACACATACATAGCAAGCTGTATAGCTGAGCACTATGCAGTTGGTTTTTGTTGCAAGCTTTATACTTTATGTGTATTGATTTGAAATGAATCTACGAGTAAGCGTTGCAGGTTGGCCACGCCCCCTGCGCCTCACTCTAGCTAGCTATCTTTGTTTTGCTATACAACAAATTCAATGTTGTTTTGTTTGTTGTTGCTGCTGTGGTTGTTTGGATATAACTTACTTCTATTTTCACTTTGTGGGTAGGGGTAGCTGTAGCTTTTCTTATTATTGTGCATGGCTCTGTGCTCACTCTCTCTGTGTCTATTCAATGCTTTTATTCTTTCTTTTCGTGTTAAAAGTTTTTTGTTCTTGCTCGTTGGCTCTGTTAGCGTGGAATGAAAAGAAAGTAGATACTTTTGCTATAGCTGTAGCTGGAATTTGTTAACTTTGTTATTTTTGCTTTACAGTTTTCGAGCTCTCGCTCTGGCTTTGCTCTCATATTGTTGGCTGCTATTCAATTTTCAATAAAATATGTAAATTTATACCGCACTTCGTTCTGCTGACTGCCGACTGCCGACTGCCGTCTGCACTGAGTTTTTTGGGCAAAGTGCTCGAGACAACATTTGATAGTAGCTAGGGTCCGGTCCGTCTATCTATTCATCTATCCATCTATCGACTCTCAAAGCAAGCGAAGTATGTTATTAATTTGTAATTTGCTTATGGTTATTTGTGTGCTCTCAAAGGGCAAAAACTTTAAAACTTTGCCAGAGTTACAGCAAAATTCTCAGAAATTGTAGCATACTTTTTAGCTATAAATCGTAGCATACTTTGCTCAGCTCAGCCCCACGCTTTGGCTGATAATCAATCATTAAACTTCAATAGTCACGCAAAAGTCAAACAATCAAATCAAATATAATCAAATGAAATAAAATAGGAAACTCTGTTCATTCGTCCAGCGTTCGCTTTATTGTTGTTACTTTTGTTTGTTTGACTTTTGCATATTTTGCGAAACGAAACGCATTCGCTTTAAGCATTCACATTGTCATTCGTTTGTTCAGTGTTGTATTTATTCATGCATTTGTTTGCTTTCTGACGCTTGTTTCCCCAAAAATTATGTGCAAACAAAGTGGAATTAAAAATAAAACAGAGCGAACTCCCCCAAAAAATAAAATAAAACAAAAATGTCAAATAAGCGCAAAGTCAAACAAAAGCAGGCGCGACTGCACACACACACACACAAACACACACACACACACATAAAGCGAATTTAATTGCGTAGCCAACAACAAAGGCGCTGCTTTGATTGTTGTTGTTGTCAATGTTAACGTTGCTGGCAAGTTCATAAATGAGTATATGTATGTTAAATATTTTTATTATGTTGCTACACACACACACAGACACACACAGAGGCAGTCAAAAGGCGCACTCAACTTTTTCTGTTTTATAAAAAAAAAACTCTCAAGCTGCTTTTGCTACTCACTAAAAACAAAAAGTTAATTAGAATGTCTTCTCGTCATAATGCGAGGCCAACAAGCGCAACAACAACAATAGCAAGTAAATTAGATTAACAAGACAATAGTATAAACAATATGCACAGCAACAATAAACACAAACGCAATTGGCAATTAAAAATGCAAAACAAAAAAAAAAGCGACACAAGCACAACAAAAATAAACAATAAAAAACAAACTTAATTGTGTTGCGCATAATTTCTGCGGCCATTTTATGAGTTTTGACAAGTTTTAATTTAAGCATTGCTGCTGCCATTTTGTTAAGCAGGCCAAGCAGTGCAACATTTTACAGCTGTCGAGCTGCTAAACGCATGAAATTTAAATAATATTAAATTAATATAAAAAAATTGGTATGATAAGCAAATTGTTGATATATTGCTGCTTAAGCATATAATAATTATTTATATTTGAAGTAGCTAGCTTAAATAATTTTTAATAAATAATAAACAGTGCCAAATTTTGATTGTTTTTATATTTTTTGTTTGTATTTGCTTAATACTAAAAATCAACAACTTTTAGTGCAAATTTGCTTAATTACAATTCAAAAATAAAAATAAACAGAAAAATCAGAGCATAAAAAATTTGTCGATTGTTAAAAATCCATTTTTGCGTATGCTGCACTCAATAAATATTTATTATTTATAAAAACAAAAAGTAATGAATTAAAACTTACAATAACATTTTTAGACGAAAATTCTTAGTGCAAGTTTTTATAGCTAAAGTTCGAAAATAAAAATAAATAAATAAAGATTGTTAAAAAAAATCAATTTTTGCGTATGCTGCAGCTAATAAATATTTAGTATTTATTAAAATAAAAAGAAATTAATTAAAACTCACCATAACATTTTTAGACTAATACTAAAAATCAAAAATTCTTAGTGCAAGTTTTTATAGCTAAAATTCGAAAATAAAAATAAACAAAATCAGAGATTAAAAATTTGTAGATTATTAAATAAAAATTAATTTTTGCGTATGCTGCAGCTAATAAATATTTATTGTTTATAAAAATAAAAAGAAATGAATTAAAACTCACCATAACATTTTTAGACTAATACTAAAAATCGAAAATTCGTAGTGCACATTTGTTTAATTAAAAACGAAAATGAAAATAAACAAATTCAGAGATTAAAAGGTTGTAGATTGTTAAATAAAAATCACTTAATAAATATTTATTATTTATTAAAATAAAAAGAAATGAAGTCACTATAACATTTGTAGACTTTTAAGATAAATGTAAAGGAATTAACTATAAAAATTGATTTAATTACTAAGCAGCTATAACTGACTTTGCATAATTATTATTAAAATCGTATTAAGCACTGCCTACTACTGTTGACTCTTTGCTTAGCAATTACTTTAAGTTTGCGCATAGTTTTAGCAGCAACTGTTAATTAAAGGCCGCCGCTGGCTCTGGCGCTGTGCGCAACTGTACTTCGATTTGTTTAGTCTCAAGTTTGTGTCGCTGTGTTAACTTTTAACTAACCATAATTTATGTTACTTCTCGGCCAGTTTTCGACAACTTTTGTGCGGTATTACTGTTTGGGGCTGTCTTAAGCTATTTTTAAATGCGGCGCTGCTTGGGCGAAAGTTTTTCCGTACGTTTTTGATACATTTTTGGGCTCGACAGCAGCAACATTTGGGCAACTGTAAACTGAACAACAACAAATGTAAGTTGGCAGCTTGTTGACGAAGCTCTACTGTAATGATAGCTACGAAAGTTGCAAGTGCCAATGGGTTTTTAATGAAGCTGCACAAAAATTTAAAAATTGCCATTGCCTTAAAGTTATAAATTTTCAGCACGGTTGCTTAATAAATAACAGCACAAACTTTTCAATAAATAAAATTAAAAACTTTCTTTTTTTTTGGCCAGGCGGCGTCAACGAATCTTTTTTTTTGTCGCATCAAATTCGAGTTGGGCAAAACAAACAGCAAAGCCGAAGCTGAAGGACAAAATCAGTGAGACAGACGAGACTGGACGGACTGTGGGGACGCCAATTGACCGTAAAAATGTATATGTATATATGCCTACCAAAAGCAAACGGTAAATAGAGTCTACGAGAATACGAGACTGCGACTTGACCGTTGAGTTCAAGTCCTTGTCCAAGTTTCAGTTGCTCGCGCTGTAAAACTTGCAACTGAAAGCGCTTGAGGTTTGAAAACAATCACCTTGACAGGCTCGCTCTCTCTCTCTCTCTCTCTCTCTCTCTCTCTCTCTCTGTCTCGTGGCAAGGAATTTCATTTGGCCAACATACAGTCGGTGGCAAAAAGTTTCAAGCTCGAGCCAATCAGTTGGAGCAGCAACTGAGAGTCCAGCTAAATCAACTGAAACTTTGGTGCGAAGAAAAACAAAATCTGATTCGCAGCAAGTGGGTTGGTTGGCCCCAAAATGAAGTTGGTCAAGTGGAAAAAAATTGGCAGCATGAGCGGCAAATGCTTAAGTGGCGCTAGGTTGTGGGTGGGGGGGGTGGCAAAAGTATTGAAATACATTTAATGAAAAAGTTCCATGCGCGCGCTCGTGGGAGCGCCAAGCAAAGGAAGCAGCAGCAACAGCAGCAGCAATTGAGCAAACATAGCAAAGCTGATGTGATTTCGCTGTAAGCAAGAAATAATAAAAATAGCAACAACAACAAGCGCAATTGCTAAACACTGATTGCGTTTTAATGCCAGTTATGGATGAATAGACAAAGAGAGTTGCTGGCTGCTTCCTCTGTTTAAACTTTTTTCGCGTTTGCCTTTTAGCATGTAAATTCATTTTTGAATCGTATGCATCAAACATAAATCAATTATGGCATAAAAAAACAAAGCAATATGTTTGGCTTTTGCATACTAAACATTTCTAATTAATTTCAAAGCGCTTAGTGTATGAATAACTAATATAATTAGTTAAGTTTTGTAGTTTAGCTGCTTTTTATATTTAGACAGTCTTATACTTAAGTTAAAAATTTATAAAAATACCTAAAATATGCTTTGTATTTTTATATATTTGTTTTCAATTTTTTTTTAATTTTTTAAACATTTTTAATAATATTTTTTGTTAGCACACTCAAAAAATGTCAGTGCGCTAAGAATTTTACTCAATTATTGGCTGTGAGCGCATATTGCACTACTTGAACTGCTTGCTGTAGCTGACTGCAGCTGTCTCTCTTATGTTAAGCTTAACAGCGCTACTGTTAAGACAAAAACGATTCGCTGCTGCTGGCTGTGCTTTTATTAAATTTCTGTCGCACTGTTTCAAGCGCAGTTACTTAACATACGCCCGCTGGCTTAGTATGTACTCATAAGCTGTAAACTGCTTGCTTTTGTATGTACTACAATTTGCACCACTTTGCATTAGTTTTGTTAATTTTTTTGACTCAACTCATGTGCAATTTAACTAAAGCGACTGCAAAAAAATGTAACTTATTTTTGCAGCCAAGTTGCAACATCACTTTGAGCAGCTGCTAACTGCTTCAGCGACTTCTTATCCCTTGCTGACCTTCGCAGCAAAGCAAAAGTGGGTAATATAAGACTTAACTGCTGCGCTCTCGCTCGCGCCCTTTCTATGTGTGATTGTGTGTGTGTGTGTGTGTTGATAACAAATGCTGCTGCTGCTGCTATACAGATATTCTCATTTTTAACTGCTTGGCATTTGCAAACTGCAGCGTCATTTAAACTTTTCTCATTTGCTGGCAGCGCAGCAGCAGCCGCCGCCGCCGCAGCTTCAGCTTCCAGCTTGGCAATTGGCAAAAGTTTTAGACAAACACATTGGCAGCGGTTGGCGCTTGGCTTAAGCAGTGACATGACTAAAAAGAGAAAGAGCGAGAGAGAGAGAGCGAGAGAGCTGCAGCTTGCTCGTCATTGTTTGACCAAACATTTTTAATATGCGACTAATTTCTAGGCAGCGCCCGTGCAGTCGACGCAATGCGGCAAGCAGTGCACACACACACACACACACACATGTGCATGTTATGCTTACATAGCGAGTTTTATAGTTTGAGCTTCGTTTTCCCGTGACAACGGCTATTGTTTAAATTCAATTCCCTGCCTTTGTCGTCTCAACTACTTTGAAAAGTTTGCACTGTTTGACTTTCAGTCTCGAATGATTTACCTTACAAGATAAACAGACGACGTTGGCAGCGGCAGCGGCAGTGGCAGCGGCTCAGCTTTGGCGTTTTGTCTGCCCAAGTTAAACTTTTGTCTTTTGTATGCCGCTCACACTCTAATGCGCTCTCTCGCTCTTCGCGCTCTTCACGCTCTTGTGTGCGTTTGTTTGTAAGCTTTTTGGATAATGCGCTTGAAATTGTAGCTAAGAGTTGCGCCTGCTACTTCTTCGTCTTCTTCTTCTTTCTCTCAATGCAATTTAAACTCTTTGATAACTCAGCAAAGTGCATTTGGCTGCTGCTGCTGCTGCGTCGACGTCTGCGTTATCAGCGTAGCAGCAAAAAAAGACAAAAGCAGACACATGAAAATGCAATAGCCAAACTTTGATATGAAAACTGCAGCGCAGCTTGCGCCGCCGCCGTCGTCGCCGCCGCTCGCGTATTGCTAAAATTTTCAATTGTATTTTGTTATTGTCTTATGCTACCCACGCCCACTTTCTACCTGTTCTGTTACTTCCTTTTTTTGTTTTTTACTTTTTGTGATTGCGTTGAATTTTGAACGATGCCTAGCTGATAAATTGCTAAACATTTGCATTCTACAGAGCACAGAGCACAACTAAAATTCCCTCAAAACGAACAAAAAAAAATAGTAGAAGCTTTTAGCTCAAAGTCGAAACTGTAAATGTGCCCAGTAGCTGCTGCAAGGTGTGAAAGAGATAGCATGCAAACTCTAGCAGCACAATTTAAGAGAGTTTTGAACTTTAAAGCAAAGTTTACGACAGTTAAATTTTAGTTGCAGGTACGAAAATTTGTGTAAACTTTAAAATGCAAATGATGAAAATTTTTGGCTTGACTAGAAAATTAAAATTAAAATTAAAATTTATATTTCACTTTTCGGGAAGAGAGCTTAAAAAATTCTGCTAATGCAGCAAATGACACAAAATTTATAGCGTTAATTAATATTTTGTAAATTAGCATAATATGCGTTTCAAAAGTTTAAAATAATAACTAATCACTCACAAATGTTGCGCTGTTGATTATTATTTTTTTTAATTAACTTTGATTTCGCAAGTTTTATATATTTTTTTATAATATTGAATTTGAAATTAATTGAAATACAATTTTCAAATCCTGAATTAAATGGCTGTATTATGTTATTTAATTTTAGAAGAATACATCCCACTGATCTCTCTACCCGTATAATATCATAGTTTTGTACATCTTTTTTTTTTTTAAATGTAATTGTTTTCTATTCATTTTTAGTGTTTCAAATTTAGTTATTTGCATTTGAATTCAACACAGAATTGCAGTTTAGAAATTTGTATTAAATACCAAAAATATAAAACAATAATTTAGCTGTTGCTGCAGTTTAAAAATAAACTGTGCTCATAATTTATTAATGAAATCTTTTATTTAAATAATGCGCGCAGCCAAGTTGTTGATACACAAGTAAGTCACTTTAATGTTAACCGCATAGCTGTGAAATTTTCTAACAACAACAACCAATGGCTGACTTAACCTTCTAAGCTTAAAGCCAAAACCGCTGTGTGGCCAAAATATGTCACGTGCTGTGCGTCCGTTTTTGTCTTGGCCCTTGTTGTTGCCAATAACTGAGAGTGGGGGGGACACATGTTTCAGCTGTCAACACCTCAATCCAAAGTCGCCCGCTGTGCCCCCCTCTACCGACTGGTCTTGGTCGAAAAAACTTGTCACTTTTTACGCGCAGCTGCAGTTTATTTTAAGATTGGCCGCCGCGCGCACTTTGTTGCCTTGTTTCGGCGACTTGAGCTTGGGCTTGGCTTAGTTCTTGTTGTGTGTCCTTGCAGCTTTGGCTGGCTGGTCGAGTCGAGTCGAAAGTTTTGCGCCAGGTTGTCATCACATTGCCCTCGCTGCTTAACACTTGTCGCTACTTTTTAGCTATTTTGATTTTTAAGAAACAAAAACTGAGCGACCGAAACTTTTGTTGCTGATTTCTTTTGCAATTTTCCAAGGAAGCTGCGGCGTGTCGCCATCATGTGCGAAATAAGTTTCACACTTAACGACATAACAAGTTTTTGCTTGACAACAGGTCCAGGTCCAGGGTTGTCGCCTGTTACATTTTATGCGTTGCTGTAGCTCATTTCATCAAGTGTTATTGGGGCGCAACTTCAAACTGACGGCTAATGCATATGGAAGTGTAGCTAATGTGTGGACGGGTGGATGGGCGGCAACTCTGCTCAGCTGCTTGTGGGTCAGGGTCTAAAGTGTTATTTTTTGGTCACATTGTGGGCGCAGTGCGTCTAATGAGCAAAGTGGGGAGGGGGGCGCAATATGTAATTTAATTTCATGCATTGCCTGGCTAATGCGCTTTCGCGCTTAAAAGTATGCTATAAGTAAGAAAATGTGCTTAACAAAAAATTAAGTCTGCTTTCATTGCGTGGGGGGGGGGGGGGGAGGGATGTGTGTGTGTGGGCTAGTGCTGTTGCCTAGGCAGTGTGCTGGAAACAATGCGCGACATTCAAGCGACATTGTTGCCAAAGCTTTTACACCCCACCCCTCCCCTTAAAGCAACACGGCCTCATTGTCATTTGTTTGCGGCAGCAGCAGTTGTAGCATATTATCTAAATGTGTTGCATGCGTGTGCGTATGTATATGTGCCCCCCACACACACACACACACACACACTTCTATGATTTGTTGTTGTAATGTGCTTTAATGTGAAAAGTTTTTAATGCTTAAGCTGTGCGTCGTCATCAGCGTTGCGACTGTTGCTGCCGCTTCTTCTACAGTTTGAACGCGCTTAAACCAAAGAGCAACTCACCAAAAAAAAAAGTAGTATACATATGCATTGCTCACACACACACACACACACACACGCATTCTTCCACTTATATTCTTTTGCGCAGTTTTCTTCTCTGTTTCATTCGCTGCTTGCTGCGTTAGTTGGCAACTTTTATTTGTGGTTTTTTTTATGTAAATGCGCCCAAGTGATAAGGCAACTTTTTTGACTACTGCAGCCTCTCGCTCTCGCTCTCTCGCTCTTTTGTTGCTTATTTAGCTTTTGCTGGTTGGGTTGGGGGCATAAAGAGGTTACGCGGCTGTTGCTGTCATGTATCTAAAAGCAGCAAAACATGAACATGTTGCCAAATGTCATTGTTGTTGTTGTGGTGTTGACTTGGAAATGTAAATTTCAGTGACTTTTGTGTTAATTTTGCTTGAGAGTTTACTCTTGCCTATATTATCGAGCATGATTGTTAACTAAAAGCATTTAAATGCTCATTAAATTATTGCTTAACTAATTGCCCATTTTTTTTAATTCACTTTCATTTGTCATATGCAAATTAGCTTATGGCATAAAAATAATTAATTTATTTTAATGCGTTTTTAGTTTTTGTTAATAATTATGCATTAATATTAGCTTAAATTAATTACAGCAACACACAATTAAATAAATTACAATTTAATGGCTTTGTACAATTATTATTTTTTACTTAAAGAACTTTAGCAGTTAGCAACTAATATTTAATTTATTGTTTGGCAGTGCTTAGAGATTGTCAATTCAACTTAATTTGCTTTCTCTTTGAAATGCATACACTGCTGTTAATTAACATTACATAGCATTATCAGTTAAGTTCACAGAATGTAAAGTAAACTCTTAAGCTATCACAGAAGAACTTAACAGTGCTCTTTAAGTTGCATACGCTGCTGTTAAAACTTAACATTAACTCAGCATTATTCAGCTAACTTCCTGTTAAAGACTATTTAACATAACATAGCGCTGTTCAGTTTGACTTCAACATAAGCTTGCTATCTAACATAATCTCATTCTGCTAAAGCCTTGCATATCTAAATTAAATATTTAAAATATTTATTCTAATTAATTGTCAACTACTATTTAATGATTTTTACTAGCACTTTATCCATTAATTTCTTGTTTTTTAACTTAATTAATTTCCACTAGTATTTTTTCTGATTTTTACTAGCATTTATCATTAATTTATTTTTTCTAGCCTTAATTAACTTTCAACAACTTATTTAATGTTTATTTACTCGTATTTATCATTAATTTCTATTTTTTAACCTACTTAATTTCAACTATTATTTAATAATTTTTATTAATATTTATCATTAATTGTTTTTTAACCTTAAATTAATTGTCAACTTACTATTTCTAATGATTTTTACTAGTATATTAATCATTAATTTATATTTTTCATTCCTAATTAATTTTCAACTACTATTTAATGATTTTTTCTCGCAGTTATCATTAATTTCTGTTTCTTAACTTAATTAATTTCCACTGCTATGTTTTTGATTTTTACTAGTACTATCAGTAATTTCTTTCTTTCGCCTAATTAATTTCAACTATTATTTTAAGATTTTTACTAGTAGTTATCATTAATTTGTGTTTTTTATCCTAATTAATTTCAACTACTAGTTTTTAAATTTTTAGTAGAATTTATCATTAATTTATGTAACTAATTTCAACTACTATTTTTTAAATTTTTACTAGCATATATCATTAATTTCTGTAACTAAGTTCAACTACTATTTTTGTTTTTTACTAGTATTTATCATTAATTTCTATTTTGTAACCTAATTAATTTCAACTATATTAAATATTTTGTATTAATATTTATCATTTCTAAAATCATTTCAACTATTTTGTAACCTAAAATCATTTCATGTTTTTTTTACTAGTATTTATCATTAATTTCTGTTTTTTTTTTGCTGTATGTTGGCGCTACATAAAAAATGCATTAGTACATTTTTTTCTAACAATTTCATTTGACTAATTTAGTTTGATTTCTATCAACTGCAGCATTAAATTAATTAATAAAATGCAGCTTTGTGGCTACTTCTTCTTTTTGTTGAATTTCATTGCCGAAAATACTTTTTCTAAATTCTTTGAACATACTCAAAGCAATTTGCAGCTTAATAGTTGAGCTACTCTGCTCGATGCTCTCACTGAAACGTCTTTCATACACATTTTGAGCTATTATGCTCAACCCCCCACTCAACCCCTCTCCACTGTAGTGTGTGTGTGTGTAAATTAGAGAAATTTACGTTTATTATTATTTTTAGTAGCAGTGGCTCATCACAACAGTTGAGAGTCGACTCCACCCACTTGTGCATTGTGTATGTAGCTCTGGAACTCTGGCCTGGCCTGGCCTGGGCAGCTGTGTGTGTATATTTATGCTCTCCAAGAAGTCCTTTGTGCATGCAGCTCATCTTAGCTCACACATGTGAGTGTAGAGTAGAGATAACATGGCAATTGTTGCGTTGTGTGTTTGGGGCTTGTGGGCGACTCCCTGTGGAGCAGCTTTGAATATATAAAATGTGTGTGTGTGTGTGTGTGACTGCTGCAAGTTTCGGACTCTCCACATGATAATTATGGGGCACTGCAGGCGATAATTGCCCACTAAACGCGCCATAATCTGCACATATGTCTATCTCGCTCACACACAGTGTAGGGTGCGTTAGCTTTGAGGTTAAGCGCAGTTCAAAACTTTTGGCACAGGCCTATGAAAAAAGTAAGTAAAAGCGCCAGTTCAGAAATTATTCATGGCGCCAACTCTTGTGCCATGTTTAATTGCCAGGGCGAGCAGCATTAAGCAACAGCGCGCTGGCCAATAACTATATAAAAGATATTAAAAAATTGTAGCCAAGCCACTCGCCCACTCGTCAAACTTTACTCATTTCGTATTTTAAGCCTTAACATTGTTCGTCGTTCGTTCGTTCGTTCGTTGCGGCTGCTTTGTCATTTTTAAAGGCAGTTAAGTTGGCATTATTGGCTGCAGATAAATCCGTAAGCGTAACCGTAAACTATTTTTCTTGCATTTACGTGACGAGTGGGACCACAAATGCGAAAAATATTATGCCTTATCCTTTTTAATAGTCCATCGTTTTGCCATTTAACAGCAACAACAATAACAACAACAAGCGCCGCACTTTAGACGCAAAAAGGCGCAAAAAAGCATAAAAAACTGTGGAATTAATTTAATTTTAATGCTCGTTGCTGCTGCTGCTGCTGCGGGGATTTGCGAAGGGTTGCCGCCGCCAGATTTCCAATCCGCTCGACACTTTTGTTGCCTTATCTGCGATGCAGCTTACCCCAGTTTGTGGCAAGCTGCGGCAGGTGAGCTGGGGCAGGTGTTGTCAGTTGTGTGTCGCTTGTCTTTTACCTTTTTGTGCGTTATTTATTGCAGTTTAAGTGAGTTGTCAGCCCACTGGCTAGAGAGCGAGAACTGCTAGCAAGCAATGAGCCCGAAGGCTGAAAGCTGAAAGCCTCAAGCACTTGACATGCGTACAGTTGCTAGAGAGAGAGCGAGCGACGAGAGCGAACGTGTGCCCACACGTATGCTGGATAATGAGTTTTTAATTGAAAATGTCAAGCGTTGTTCCCACTGTTCACTCTTCAAGCTACAAAACGCAACACGCAACTAATATAAGCATTTATACTTTAATATAATAAAATATAATTGAAGTTTATAAAAGCAACAGCAGCAAGTGCAATAGACAAAGCAAAAGTTGCTCTAAATTTAGTTAGCATAATTTTGAATTTCCATATTAATTATTTGATTTCTTACGTATAACTTAAGTTTCAAATACTTAGTTACAAATACTTAAAAATAAAATAAAATAATAAGCTGGGATTGTAATAATTTAACTGCATTAAAGCAACAGCAGCAAAATTCAATAGACAAAGCTGTTCAGCTCTAATTTTTAGACTTAGACAGCATAAATTGTATGCAAAACATTCCTCATATACATAATTAAATTTAATTTCATTAAACCTTTTCGAAAAGTCATGAATAATGAAGTCATGACATTAAGAATTTTTAACTTGTATTAATTATTTAAGTTCTTCCTGCTTTTGTATAACTTAAAAGCTCCAAATTCTTGGCTGCAATTCTTAAAAATAAAATAAAATACTTATAAATACACAAATAAAAATAATAAGCTGGAACTGTAGTAATTGAACTGAATTAAATGGACAAAGCAGAAAATTCAATAGACAAAAACTAAAAATTAAAGCTGGTCCGGCTCTTAATCTTGTCAGAATAATTTGCACTTTCCAATTAAACTATTTCGAAAAAGTCACCCATGGGAAGCATTTTAACTTTGTCGTAAAATTATCTAGTTTTACGTCTTTACTTCAAATTATTAGATGCATTTATTAAAAATAAAATACTTATAAGCCCACAAAAATAATAATAAACTGGGTTTGTAATAATAGAGCTGAATAAAATCGAAACAGCAGAAAATTTCAATAGACACAATGCTAAAAATTAAAGCTGGTCGGCTCTAATCTTAGTCAAAATATATTTTAAAGTGCCATTAAATCTTTTCAAAAAGTTCAGCTATGAAGCATTTTAAACTTATTCTGTTCAATAAGTTGAGCCCTTTTTTCATTCGACAAACTTAGAAGCTTAAAATTCTTATTTGCAATTCCTAAAAATAAAATAAAATACTTATACCCACAAAAGAAACAATAAGCTGGACATTAAAATTTGTTAAAATTGAAAAATAATTATTAATTAATTAATTAACTTTCATGCCTTTTTGTAGAGAAAAAAATATTTAAATAAAATTCAATTTAAATTTATTATATAAAAAAATTGCTACTTTTCAATTTTTCTTGCAAAATAAAATATGAAAACAACGCATTGTGTGAATGATGAGAAATATAAAGAAATAGTTGAAAAAAAAATCATATAAAAAACAATAAAAAAGTATAGTTTTGATATATTTTTAAATTATTAAATAATTATTAAATAATTACTTCATACCTTTATAACATAGAAAATTGTTAAACTTATTACAATTAACCTTTTTTATAAAAAGCACAGCCATTTTTTCTTCTAATATTAAAGGTAGAATTATAATTATATATAATAAGTCATACTCAATCAATGTCCGAAACGTTCTTTAACTTGTAACTATTTTCATATTGTATAAAATTTTAAATTGTAGTTACATTTATACATACTCAATAAATTATATGCAAAATAAAATAGTTAACATTTCAAATTTACACTATAATTAGTTGAAACCTAAAATTTAACTTTAATTAATTTTGAGCTTAAAATATCGATTGCTTTAGTGAAATGTTATTCAACTGCAATATCTTAAAGTAAGCTTAAGCGCTTGAGTACGCACAAGCAACACAATCATTGCTAATTACTACCTGAATAACAACCCACCCCACCCACCACCCACACACACATGGCCCAGAGACCTAAATTGTGTGCAAACTTTTTTGAAGATTTCGCGGCATGGCTTGGCTTTGTCTACCTGGCGTCTACTACTTACTTGGCACTACCCACAATTCGTCTATTCATTTAACTTTGGCTTTGGCTATGGCTTCGGTTTGTCTTCGCAGTCGCTTAGCTTCCGGTTTAACTCTTGTTGTTGTGCCCCTTTGTTTTATATACTTTTTGTTGTTGTTGTTGCCGGTTCGGCCTTTGTTGCAGGTACTTGGGGGCTTGGCTTGAAGCCTTGGCCAACACTTTTCCACGTTGCGCGAAATTTATCATGATTCCATTACATAATTAAATCCGTTTTAATAGAAACTTTGTGCGTCTTTGTTGCCGACGCCGCCGCCACTGCCGCTTTTTATTGTTGCTGCTGTTGCTTTTGCTTTTGAGATGTATTTGGTAAAGTTTCGTTCGGGGCGAAATTGAAAAACAAAACAGCAACAGCAGCAGCAGCAAAGTTCCAGCGCAAATGAAATTAAGAAAGTAACCAAAGATGCGCCCACCCCCACCCCCACTCAGACGTCCATGTGCGCTTCGCTTGGCTTTGCTTTATCTGCTTGCTTGCCATCTCATCTCTGTCTCTGTCTCTGTATCCGAAGCTTTGCTGTCGCGTTGAGTGTCTCTGGTTTTTGTCTTGATAAATTACCCGACGAGGACGTTGCTGACTACATAGTAAAGTGATATTTTTATTTGGCAACCACCCACCCACCCCACGCTTCATTTTTAAATCTTTTTGCCAAATTGTTAGCGTTGCCAAAGTTGCAAACTTTAGTAAAAGAAAAATTATTTAAAGTAGTTCATTAAGTGGGCAGGCGGCATTTAACTATTTGGTTAACTATTTTTATTTCGCTAGCGCATATCAGACAATTGACATAATTTTACTTTTTTCTGCAGTGTCATGCAGCCAACCGAAAATTCTCGTGTTTAGCCAAGCTTTTGTTTATTCTTTTGGCTTGCGTGTTTGTTTGCCGTTACTCGTAATTAACTGGGCAAAGTAATTGCAGCTCAGCACTTGTTGGGGAATTGCGTTGAGTTCTCATAACTTAGCCCCCAACAACAAATGTGCGAATAAATGTGCAACATCATCAGCAACATTTCAATTAAATAAATTGTTGCGGCATACCAACAATATCAAGTTACACAACACTAGCACTCAAAATAACTCTAATAAAATTATATCTTTTTGGTCATTACTTGTAGCGTTAGAGTTTAATGTGAATTTTTTTTAGCGTTTACTAAGCAAATTTGAGTATCTAAATTACATAAGCTAAGCATGCAAAATTGAAAACAAAAGTTTGTTGCTAAAAGAATTATAATTTTGTTCTTTGCTATCTATTTTTATTGCCTTCATATATCACACTAACTGTTACTTCTAACTCCATCAATATGCCATATGCATTCATTAGATTTATTTTCTTTTAATAAAAAATAATTGATTTGATTACCAATTTTATCACTAGTTAAAGAGCAAAAATGTATATTTAATAATAATTAAATGCAATAAAAAAGTTTTTATATATTTTATATATTAATATTTATGTGGATTAGGGCATTAAATATTTATCTTTATGGGCAATTAAAAAGCGAAAGTCTTTGCCCAACGCTCTACGATACTGCTGTCCTCACTAGGAGCGAATGCCTGGACACTGCAACGCAGGCTCTGCAGCAATATGTGCGTCGCTTCGAAATATGGGCAAGCAACTTCAACATTGGCATAAACCTAAACAAATGTGCCAATATGACGTTTGCAACAAGAGTGGGGTCCTGTCCAGGCATTACTATGCTTGGATCTGAACTCAGTCACGAGTCGCACTACAAGTACCTAGGTGTGATCCTGGATAGACGCCTCCGCTTCGGTCGTCATACGACAATGGTTCAAAAAGCCGTGATGACGAAGGCTGCCAAGATGTCGTGGCTACTATCGCCAAGAAATAAGCTCTCACTGGACAATAAAGTGGCAATCTACAAGACAATACTTAGCCCGATCTGGAGATACGGAATCCAAGTATATGGTATCGCGGCGAAAACGCACTTGAATAAGATTCGGGTTGCGCAAAGCAAGATACTTAGAAAAATCTGTGATGCTCCATGGTACATGCGGACCAGGGACATAGAAAGAGATCTACAGGTTCCAATGGTTGGAGATATGCTACAACTACAGGCCAAAAATTATTATTATAGATTGGCCCTGCACCCCAATGCACTTGCGAAACGCCTCACGTGTTACGTGGGTCGAAGAAGACTTAAGAGGCATCACCCCCAAGATTTGTCAACTAGGTTTATAACCTAGTTATTATTATATCCTATTATAGTATTATTTTATTATTATTATTATAGTATTATAGTATAGTTTAGTATAATTTAGCAAAATATAATTAGGTAAAGTTGCCTCATAGGTAATAGCAAACTAATTTTAACAACAAATTACACATCTAAATAAATTGGAATTAAAAAAAAAAAAAAAAAAAAAAAAAAAAAAAAAGCAAATGCAGCAAATAAATTTATGAATATAATAATAAATAAATAATTGTTTAAATTAATTAAATAAAGCATTAGTATTACTAATTTAGTATATGTGCCATAAGCTTTGTTTATATTAAATAATTCTAAGGTCTGTAAGCTGCGTGTTCATTTTATTGCGACGCTACTGTACACACATATATATATATACTATATGTTTTTTCTCTTATATACATGAATATGCATTATGTTAAGCCTTTTGTGTTGTGTTGTTTGCGTAATCATTTCTATTGTTGCTCATTTTCATCTTTTGTTGCTGTTTAGTTCTAATAGTCCCAAGTGTTTTGATAATCCACATATGGTGTACAGTTGTGCATAATGAATACAAACACACACACGCCACACACAATGAAATAGTTGTATATAACTGAGGTCCCATTGCATTTGTAGCTGCTGCTTGCTTTGAGTTTCTTTCTGGCTACATGCGCTTATAATTTAGCTGCAATTCTTTTGTTGTTGTTGTTGCTTAGTCATTGTTTGGAATTGTCTGCTAGCCACAATCTACCCACTGAAAGAGTTTTGCACATTGCATAATTTGGGCCGCTTAATAACATTTTAATTGTTGTTGTGGGCTTTGACCAGCGCCAGCGTCAGAGCTGGAGAGCTGGAGAGCAGAGTTTGCAAAAGTTGCTGCTGCCCCCGCATTATTATTATCATAATGAGCGGCGGTGCGGTCGAGTTACGGCAAAGTCTGGGTAAATTTTTCGGGCAAGGAGCACATCTATATGTGTGTGTGTGTGTGTGTGTTGGTGTTGAAAGGAATGTTGCATAATGTGGTCCACAAAGTATTCAAAAATTATGCATGCTGTGTGGCATTCGGTTCGCTCTTTTTATAATACACTTTAATAAAAAATTCAAAGGGGTAACACAAAGTTGTGCGTATGTATAGTAACAGGCAGCAAAGGCGTTGGGATACCCTAATAAAGTATATTATTGAATTCTGCAATAATAAATGAGTTGTCCGCCTGTACATGGCTCGTCAATATCTCATAAACTACAGCTGATCAACCAAATTTTGGCATGCACGTTCTCCTATTTTTAAAGCAGCACTTTAATATTTTTGAAATATTTTTTTTCTACCCCATTTCACGCAAATCGTAAAGAAGTTCTACGCTCACTAAAAAATATCGCAAAAATCTAAAATAATTTTTACATAAGTTTTATTATGTTCTGATCTCCTCAAAGTGTATCTAAAAGTTGCTTGCGCTCAACTTTTCTTTTTTATTTCTATTTGTTTGCGCTTTGCCATTGTTTTCGCCTCAGCTTCAGTTTCAGTATAAGTTTTATTTTCGTTTGCTGTTTGTTTTTTATCGCAAATGTATAAATTCAACTTGGACGAGTCTATTTAGATTTAAAATACGCCACACGCCTTGCTGAGTTTATTACCGTTAAAGCGGCAGCGTTGCAGCAGCAGCTTATCAACTTGCTATTAAATCTTTCCTTTTGCCTCTGCCAACGCCGACGCCAACGCCCACGCGTAGCTGCCACGCCTCGCTGATAAGCAAAATTTTCAGCGCAAATTTATTTGATGTGTTTTATTGTGCTGTTAAATTTCGTGTGGCGCCTCACCAAATGCCACAAGCTGTAAGCAATCGCTCTCTCTCACTCACTCTCTCTTGCTCGCTCGCATCGTTGTCAGCCACTTCAGCTCGCTTAGCTCTATCAGCTAGACCGTTTATCATTCGCAGCGCTTTCTCCATCGCCCTTTCTCTCTCTGCTACGTGCACTTCTCTGGCGATTTCTCTCTCTTCCCCCCACTCCCCACCCACCTGTATACACAAGCGTCTGTCACTTGAGTTCATTAAATGCCACGCCGTAAACAACTGTATGCCTCAGAGCTGCCATCGCAACTGAACTTTAAGATTTGCTGCCTTGCCAAGCTTTGAATTTAAACCAAAATTTTACCTTAGCGATTGCTTAATTATAAACTTATGTTGATGTAGGTAAGCAATCAAGTGTGGGAAATTCACTTGTTGAAAATCTTTTCACAAAAAGGCGCAGTGGCTTGAATCTAAAACTATAGCTAAGCAATACTGCATTAGCTATTTATTTTAAATTAATATTTACATGTTGCTTTAGTTCGAAATCTTTCAAATTAAATTAAAGCAGGTTCAGTACCTTGAAAGTTAAGATAGACCAAAGAGTTGCTGCCAACCATAAAAAATGTTTTGACAACAAAAGGGAAATCTGCGTCAATTGTAATTTATTTGCAATACTATTTTGGATTAAATTAAAAAAATATAAATTTGTATAATAATAATGTTAATTTCTTATATTATTTATAAGTGTTAATTTTGTAAGTATTTAAATGTAATAAATAATACTTTTTTTTTTTTTTTAATTTTAATTTTCTTGCCGGAATCTCTAAATAATACTGCTTTAGCATAAATTACTAAGCATATCAAAAATAATAATAATAATAATAATAACTTTCACACTTTAAAGCAACCCAAGTTTAACTTCAAGCAGAGACTCAACATTTAAGCTTAAGCTGATTTTTATGCTAGTTGTGGTAGCTAAAATAGTTTAGCATAATAAACAAAATATGTGTGGCTAAAGCTTAATTAAAGCTAAATTTGCTGCCTACATTTAATTAATAATACTGCTTAGAATAAAATACTAAGTTTGACAATTATCAATAATAATAATAATAATAATTTTAATGTTTCTTTAACTTTCACACTTTAAGGCAATTTCAAGCTAGTTCAATTTTAGTCTTGGCGTTGCCACTAAAATAGTTTAGCATAATAAATAAAATATTTGTTGCTATAGCCAAAATCTGCAATTTCAGCTACTAATAAAATTGAGTTTACTTTATGCTGCTTTATCAGCTTGAGTTGCTGCTTTTATCTTGCAGTCATTTTAAAGCTTTGCCTGGCAGCAACTTCCACTTAAAGTAATGTCTTTAGCATAAGCAGACGACTTGGCGTTTGGCCGTTTGGCCATTAAAATATTTTTTGCAAGCGCTTTAACTGCATTAAATGTTCATTTTGAAAAGTTACACGCTCAGCGCTAAACTTATGCTAACTTTAACGAGCGAGCGCAGCCACCTGCCCCCACCCCCCACCCACAGCATAAACAAGCCATTATCAACAGGCGCACAAAAGAAACGACAAAAAAAAAGGCAACAAGAAGCGGCGGCAGCTGAACATGCAGCTGACTGCCAGCAGGATTATCGTTTATTGCATTATTTTTATGCGATGAACGCGCGTCGATTAGAAACTAAAAATGTATTTTCGTATATTGCATTTTGTAGCGTGTGTTTGTGTGTGTGTGTGTGAGTGTTGAGTGGCAATAAAAATGGCAGGCGAAACGAGAAGCTAAA
The DNA here is from genome assembly GCF_011750605.1 of Drosophila busckii. Lineage (NCBI taxonomy): Eukaryota > Metazoa > Arthropoda > Insecta > Diptera > Drosophilidae > Drosophila > Drosophila busckii. Next base: position 17,201,461 of record NC_046604.1, on the reverse strand, counting down.
GCAAATGGCAATCGCATTTGGCGCATTGCATTGCCAAGTGAAACTGCAACAGCAACAACGAAAGCAGCAGCAGCAGCAGCAATCGGCAGCAACTATCAGCAGTTAACAACAATATTGGCACCTTGACTGCCTTGACTGCTTGCCTGGCTAACTGTGAAATTGTGGCCATAAAACGTGCGCATTACAAGCGGCAAAAGCGGCGCCACAAAGTATGCAACAACAATAAAACACTTGCAAGCAAGCAGTTGCAAGCAGTGCTGCCAGCTTAGCTTATTTATAGCTAGAAATGGACGCTAGAAAATTGCAAATAGCTTATAGATTAAAAATAAATTCAAATAAAATAATTTATATGTAAGCGTGAATTTAATTAAAATTAAATTTTAAAATACGTATACGCTTAGTATGCTAGCATATGCTTATTTTCGCTCCGCATTTAGCTTATTTAGCTGCCAACACTGCTTGCAACTGTAGCAGCAAAATCTTTGTTGCGCCACACGCGGCGTATACGTGTTAATTTAGCACAACGATTAGACAGCCCGGACTAGAGTTCGTCTGTCCGTCCGTCCGTCCGTCAGTTTGGCTACGAGTGAACGCAATGCTTGGACAATTGGGGCTTAGTAAATTGGCCGTTTGGGCCTGACGCTATAAATTCTTCAGCTTGTCAGAGCTGCCAGCAGCGCAGAGACGAAGCTCTGGTGGAGCTCTCTCGCTCTAAGTGCAGCTTGGGGTTAGCTAAAGTCGCTTTTCAATTTGAGTTGCGTCTATTTTTAGACTTGCCGGTAAAACACTAAATTTTGGACCGCTGCCGGGATAAGTAATGATGTGACGATTTGGCCGCTCGCAAAACGGAACGACAAGCTAAAGTGCCACGCCCCCCAACGCCCCCCAGCAGCAGCAGCAAACAACTTTTCCCCTGCAGTTTTTGGTTTGTGCCAGCAGAGTTCATTGCACTTGTGTGTGTGTGTGTGGGCCAAAAGTCAGTTCAAGGCGCGCTTTGTTTGCTTTTTACACTCAACTCGAGTCGAGTGCTTGCGCTACATTAGTTAACTTGGCCAAAATCCAGCACCCAATCCAGCAACATAATTATAATAATTGTTTTTGCATTTCTAGGTATTTCTCTTAGCAATTTACAATTTCGTAGAAATATTTTTCAGCTTTCATTCATTTGTATGAACAACTTTTACTTGTTTACTGCTGAATTTTCTACATTAGCTGAGCTTCATATTCATTTCCAAACTATGAAGAATTTTATAATAGCCAATTAAAAAGCAACTATGCAACTAAATTAATTGGCTGAGGATTTTAATGCATTTTAGCAAAGCAGGTAAGCAACATTTTTAAAAAGTTAATAAAACACAAACTGTAAGCAAATGAATTAAGGCAAAACTGCAGCTGCAGCTTATGAAGGTTTTCTCGGAATTTAGCGCTGCAATAAAAATAAAGCGCTATAGCTACTTAAGCAATTTAATGATGCTTAAAATTGTACTTAAAAGTTGTGCAAGATTTAAATTAAGACATGGAAATGGAACTAGAAATTATTTTCAATTGCATATTATGCAAGACAAAATTTAGAGAGCTATAACTTCTTAGCCAATACAGCGATTAGGCTAAACAATACGCTAAAGTTTAACTAGGAATTAACCAAAATAACAGCAGCTGACATTATTATAAAGCAGAAGCGCTTATTATAATTAATTAGCTATGAAGTTTAAATTGTCATAATTTAATTCTGCTGCAATATAAACAAATTGAGCTGCTGAAAAAAAGACGCGCAAGTCTTAGATTGAGACATAGTATAAGAATTAAATTTAAATTTAAATTTAAAAATAATTGTAATTAAATATAAAAAAAATCATAATTAAATAAGTGCCAAAAGTTGATTTAAGCAATTTATTAATAATAGTTAATAATACATATTTCATGCTATAAATTGTAGTGAAGGTTAGTGTTTTATTTATTTAATTTAAAGCGTATTTAATATAAAAAATTATAATTTGTATAAGCCAAAAGTGGATTAAAGCAGCTTCATAATAATAATTAATTGCACATATTGTATGCTATAAATTTTAGTTGTGCTTAGTGGCTTTTTTCTTTACTTAAATAATAAGATAATTTTAGTTACACCTTAATTAACAAATACAACATAAACTTAAAAAAATTGAATTAAATATAAATAAATATAAAAATATAGAATTAAATTTAAACAAAATTTGTAATTAAATATAAAAAAAAATGCAATTAAATAGAAAAAATTAGAAAAAATAAAATTAAATAAATGCCAAAGATTGATTTAAGCAACTTCATAATAATAATAAATTAAACATATTTCATGCTATAAATTTTAGTTACGCTTAAGGCTTATTTCTTTATTTAAATATAAAGATAATTGTATGCACTCTGATATTTATACAAATAAATTTAAAAAAAAATTGTAATTAAATATAAAATTATATAATTAAATAGGCCTCTTCATAATAATAATTAGATAAGCTTAGTGGCTTATTGCTTTATTTTAAAGCGTATTTGCAAGTTGGTTGTGCGCGCCTTGGCTCGACTGTTGTTATTTTGTTTGTTTGCCTGTTTGGCTGTTTGCTGCTTTTGCTTTTTGCATGCACTTGGGGCATACATTTCGTTGCGGACTCGGAGAGCTCGAGAGTGAGTTTGGTGTGTGCATAGAGATAGTTCAGACGTTGTTGGCCAGCCTGATAAATTGTTTCCGCAAAGCGTTGCACGTAATTGCTGCTGCTAACGGATCGATGAAAAGTAGCTTTAAACCCAGCCCAACACCCACACACAATTTTCAGAGTTGCTGCTGTTGCTGCTGCTGTTTGTGACAAGACCAACTAATTTGTACACTTCATTTTGGGCAAGGCCAAAGAGACAGACACAAGCGAAAATAAAGACAATTGCAAAAGCAACTCATGGCCCGGGGGCGGAGGTGGGGGTGCAAACATTGCTGACGTTGCTGCTAATGCTGATTTGAGTCTGTTGCTGTTGTTGTTGTTGCTATTGCCGTTGGCTGTGTGAAATGTAATGCAATTTCATGTCAAAAAAAAAAAATAGAAAACTAAACAGAGCGACAGGCAGCGCTACACGAAACTTTAAAGTGATATTTTTGTGTCTCGGGTTTGTGTGTGTGTGTTGCACACCTGTCAAGCAACTGTTGCAGCCACAACAGCAACAGCAACAAAATGCAAGTCATGCTGCTGCTGCTGCTTTTGATTCTTCATTTTCAACCGCAGCAGTACACGAAGCTTACTTCCGCTTTTGAGTGTTAAGCAACACACACACACACACAGACACACACACGCACACGTTGTCCTTTGACATGCATGTCTTGGTCTTTAGTCTTTCTCGCTCTCACTCACACTCTTTGGCTGCCACAATTGTCGTGTCTGCCTCAGAGCTTTGTCATTCGCCTTCGCCCTGCGCCGCCGCCGCTTCTCACCTGAAGTTATGACAAGTCTTTACACACACACGCACACACAGACAGACATGCATATGCCTCTTGGTGACAGTGAGCCTCTGTCTTGGCGCCTTGGTTAGCTTCGGGCTCGTACTTCCCACCAAAGTGCAAAAGGAAGCGTTAAAGGTGATTCACTTGTTTGTTGCTTGTTTGTTTGCAATTTGTTGTCATAATTTGTTGTTCTTATCCATGTCGTTGCATTTGCAACATGTCGCGGCATATCTATTGCTTGTGTATTTGCTTCAACAAGCAGCAGCAGCAGCAGCAACAGCCCAAGCAGCAGCAATGTGCCGCTTTAAGCTTAGAACTTTCCTCAGACTAATTGCACTAATAAGCGCTACAGCAGCTTTAGCTGCTTTATTTTTAGCTTGTATTTAACTAAATTTAGCAGCTATATTTAAAGCTTCGAAAAATAACTAATAGTCTTCAATTCAATTACTATAAATTGCATTATTAAATAATTTGTAATGTAATAAAATTTGAGCCAATTTACTTTTTATTGAAGTCAAATTTCGCAGCTTTAAGCGCATTTCATTTCATAAAGTTAAAGCTACATAAGCGCTTAGTAAATTTATAGACATTTGTTAAAAATGTTTAATTATTTGTTTAATATCAACTAAGATAAGTTCAACTTAATATATAAATATATTGAAATATATATTTTTATTTATGTTTTTAGTCACTAAAAGTCTAAGTAAAAAGCGTTGCAGCTCTTTTAATTATTAGTTTAATATCAACTAAGCGCAGTCAACTTAATAAAAAATAAATTGAAATTAAAAATATTTTTCTTTGTATTTTTTAGCCACTGCAGTTCTAAATAAATATTCAAAAGTTAAAAGCGTTAAGCTCTTTTAATTATTTGTTTAATATCAACTAAGATAAGTTCAACTTAATATATAAATATATTGAAATAGTCGTATGAGTAATTTGGCCAAGCAGTAGCTGCAACTTTTAATTAATTTATTTATTTTATTTTAATTTATAGCCAGAATATTTTTTTCAATCCTTGCAAGAAATATATATTTTTTTCTTTTTATTTTTACTCACTGCAGTCTAACATAAATAAAACAAAATTTAAAATTAAACTTAATAAATAAATATTTTGAAGTAAATATTTTTCTTTATATTTGTTAGTCATATTCAAAAGTAAAAAGAGTTTTGATCTCTTTTAAATATCAACTAAGATCAGTTCAACTTAATAAATAAATATATTAAAATATATATTTTTCTTTATATTTTTTTATACCTACTGCAGCTCTAAATAAATATTCAAAAGTTAAAAGCGTTGCAGCTCTTACATCAACTAAGCGCAGTTAACTTAATAAATAATTAAATTGAAATTAAATATAGAATTTCTTTACATTTTCTAGTCACTGCAGTTTTAAATAAATATTCAAAAATATTTATAGTATGCGTAAGTTTAATTAAATTTATTTATATATTTTTTTGTGCTTTTAGTGCCTTTCAAGGCAATTTGCATTTGCTGCCTGCTTGAGACACTTTGCTTACGCTCAATTATTACTCATACGCAGCGTTTGCCCCACAAACTGTCGGCCCACATTGCTGTCAACTCGCACCCGCTCTGTCTCGCTCTAGCTTTGCTGCTTGCGTATTATTTGGCCGTTCTGGTGGTCCATATCAATTTAAGCTGAAACGCATAATCGTTAAGTTTTGTATTGGATTGAGAGTCGAAGTCGAGTTTGCTTTGCTGACTTGCTCTCGCTTGTGTAGTGCAGTGTAAGCGTTGTGTGTGTGTGTGTGTATGTGTGTTTATAGATTTTTCGTTATTGCCACACGAATTTCTGCTTAAAATGTGATTTTCAAGCATTTCTTTTGCTTTGCTTTTCTTCTATTGCTCTCTTTTGTTATTGTTGGTCGAGTTGCAGTTGCCTTTGCCGCAGATTTGAAGCCAGCTACAGTATCTCGTGCTAGTATGTGGCCACGCCCTGCCGCCGCCGCCTTTGCTTGCCTTGCATGTGTCAAAAGGTATTTTTATGTTCAGTTTCGTGTTTTTCAACATTTTCGCAGCGTTTTATTTTGGGCTTGCAAAGGGTCGAGAGAGTCTCTAGTTGAGTCCCCGTCTTGTGTGCAGGTAATGTGCCACTTGGCTAAAATGGTGTGTGAAATTTTATGCGAAATGGCTTAAGACGTTGCTGCTCCATTTGTTGTTGTTGTTGTTGTTGTTGTTGCTGTTGCTACAGTTGTTATTCGTTCTCTAGATTGCTGTTGCTGTTGTCGCTGCTTGTTGTGCTGATATTTCTGGAACGGAACACAATCATTCTGCTATGTTGCACATAAAAAGTTACGTTGAGTGGCACTATAGCCCACACACACACACACACACGACGAAAATGTTGGGCAAGACTTCGAGCTGCTGCTGGCCAAGCTGCTGATGATGACATTTTCGTTTTGCTCGCTTCGTTTGCCATTGGCCGTACAACAACAACAAGAACAACATATATATATGTACGTTATATAGCCAAAAAAAAAAGGATTAGTTAGTTTGCTGGCTCTTTGGGCCCAAGTCACTCACTCAATGTTGTTAGTTGCCTTTTACTCTGCTCAGTCGTAAGCTCTGTGTGGATATTGAACAAAATTCGATTTCGATTTTGCCCAACAACACGCCCCAAGCCGCTCCGCTCACATTGCATTTGGCCATTCTGCGTATTGTTGGCAATGCGCTTAGACCCTAAAGAATGCAACGAAATTGCAATTTACTTTACGCAAAGGCGCAGGCAGTTTTAACTGTTAATTGAATATTGAAATTTATTAACAACTGCAGTGCGAAAATCTTCGAATGAAATAGCAGTTAATAAAAAAAAATACTAAATTCTATATTAGTCACACTTTGTGTATGTAACTTGCTCTGTTAATTGAATATTTGAAAAATTTGTGGCATACAAAATTCTATATTAGCCACATTTGATGCACATTTAATTTATTACGCATACGCCATGTAATGCTCACAAGATTAACCAATTATTGCATTAATTAAAGGCAAAGCAGTGTTAACTGTTTATTGAAAAATATAACTTTATTAACAACTGCAATTGCAAAAATTCTTTGTATGCAATACGAAGATTAGAAGCTAAAATATTTGAAAATTTTTTGGCATACAAAATTCTATATTAGCCAAACTTTATGTATAAAACTTGCTCCACACTTTGTGTATGAACCTTGCTCTTTGTAGTCCGCACTTTAAATTTATTACGCATTACGTCATATGTAAGCAACTGCGCATTAAGCCCCTGTTAATTGAATATTGAAATTTATTAATCAACTGCAAATGCAAGAAATCTTTGAATGCAATAGAAATAAAAATATTTGAAAAATTTTTTGGCATACAAATTTGATGTTTGTAACTTGCTCTTTGCATTCGGAACTTTAATTTATTACGCATACGCCATGTAATGCTCATAAGTTTAATTAATTATTGCATATCGCGCAGTTTTTGTCACTGCTTTTAGTCAAATTACGTGCATTGTTACTGTTGTAACTGCTATTAACACATTTAGCGCTGGGGCACATGTGTAAATATTCAATTAGTCGCTTGCAAAAACAAAATTCATCAGCGCTATGCGCGAATTTCCGCTTTGCGCGTTTTCACTTTGTGTCAGTGAGAAGTTCAAATAAAATAAAAATTTCGCTGTTTTTTTTGTTTGGGTGGGTAGCAAGCAAAACGATTTTTATTTAATTTTCGCACCTGTTTTCAGGGCAAATAAGTTTCGCATTTTAATTCGCATTCGGAGTTTTACATGCATTTCAATTTGTTTTGACATGCGCGCTGCTTATTCCTTTTGCGTGACACACACACACACACATATATTACTTTTTTTCATGCTCGATATGCAATTTACATGTCAAAGGACATACAGCGCTCATTCCCTACAATGCTCAAGCATAACATTACTTTTGATCTAGTAACGTGTCCCTTTGTTTAATGGGTGGTTAACAATTTTTTCTATTACATCCACTGAATGACAATTAAAGCAACAAAATCATGCGAATGCGCATGATGAAGATTTGTATATTCATCATCAACTGCCTGTCATCGTCGACGTCGTCGTCGTCATCATATTTTGCAAATTGCTCGTAAAAATTGCTTTTAATTACACGTGTAAAAAGGGTTCAACTTCAAATATGGCAGCACACTCACAAAGGATGGAAGGGGAGGATAGAAGGGGGACCCAACTTTCGGCATTCAACTGTTGAAATTTAAACGCTGACGAGATTAATTCAATTAACCTGCGCTAGAGCAACCCGAACCCGAACCGTGTCTAAGCAAAAAGCCAAAACGCTTTAGCTTCTGGGGTAGCAGAAATAACATTTTAGAGGCGGTTCCTGTCTCTTCTCTCAGACTTGAGCTGAGCTGCTTCTGACACTTTTAATTGGTAGGCGTAGCAAGTCATTAATTATATTTCGAGGTCAAAATGCATGTCACTCAGCCAAAGCAGCACTGACGCCTCCCAGCGTGAGTGAGTAAAGCGCTGAAAATTCAAATTACGCAACTTAAAGTGTGTGAGAAAAGCTTTGGGCAATTCTTTCATATAACATGTTGGCAGATTCAATAGAATTCCATTCCATTCCATCAATTTGCAAGAAAATTAATTAAAGGATTTTGTAGTTGATTGATATGGTAGAAGTAATAATGTATAAAATAATATAACATTATAATATATTTTAATAAAGAAATTAGCAGTAGCAGAAGTATTAAGTAGAAATAGTAGTAGTATTAGTAGTAGCAGTATATTAATAGCATATTAATAGTGGTAGAAACTGAAATAGCTGCAGATAAATTTTCTAGTATAAGTAAGGAAATACTCATTGTAGTAGAAATAGTAGTATTTGTATTAAGGACTATCAAAAGTAAAGTAAATGTGAAGATACAGCTATTAAGTAGAAATAGTAGTAGTAAGAGTAGTAACAACTGAAGCGATATTCATATTAATAGTAGTAGAAACTGAAATAGCTGCAGACAAATTTTGTAGTATAAGTAAGGAAATACGAATTGTAGTAGAAATAGTAGTATTTTATTAGGGACTATCAAATGTAGTAAAAGACATATCTATTTATGGTATAGAATTAAAAACAGTAGTAAAATTATATAGTAGTATTTAAACTAGAAAAGCTATTAAGCAGTAGATAAATTTTAATGCAACAAATGAAGTAGAAATAGAAGAGAGCTTAGTATTTATAGTAGTAGGCAAAACAGTAGTAATATTTGGTAGTAAAAAGAGGAGTATCACTGTTTTAGTATTAAATATATAGGTGGAGGAGTATTTGTAATAGTATTTAATAATAGTAGTATAATTAATTTAGTATTTAGTATTAAATATATAGGAGAAGTATTTGTAATAGTATTTAATAATAGTAGTAGAAAATGACTGAGTAGTATATATCATTAGAAATATATTGCTTGAGTAGTCGAAATATTCTGCTTCTTTCTTTCGTTGTAAAAATTCTGCCTGTAGTAAAAATAGTAGTAGTTGTATTAAGGACTACCAAAAGTAGTAAAAGTGAAGACACAGCTATATTTATAGTATAGAAGTAGAAATAGTAGTACAATTATATAGTAATATTTAAACTATTGTAGAAAAGGTATTAAGCAGTAGATGTATTATTTGTAGTAGAAATATTAATGCATCAAAGAAAGATAAGTATTTATAGTAGTAGTAACATTTGGTAGTAAATAGAGAATTAGCATTTCTTTTTAATATAAAGTAAGACGAGTGTTTGTAATGGTAATTAATAATAGGAGTAGAAAAGTAGTAGTAGTATATATCAGTAGAAATATACGAAATAGTAGTATGCTTGAGTAGTCGAAATATTCTACTTCTTTCATGTGTTGTAGAACTTCAACTTGTAGTAAAAAATAGTAGTTGTATTAAGGACTACAAATAGTAGTAAAAGTTGGAAGACACCAGCTATTATGTTATGTATAGAAGTAGAAAGTAGGAGTACAATTATATAGTAAGTATTTAAAAACTATTGTAGAAAAGGTATTAAGCAGTAGATGTATTATTTGTAGTAGAAATATTAATGCATCAAAGAAAGATAAGTATTTATAGTAGTAGTAACATTTGGTAGTAAATAGAGAATTAGCATTTCTTTTTAATATAAAGTAAGACGAGTGTTTGTAATGGTAATTAATAATAGGAGTAGAAAAGTAGTAGTAGTATATATCAGTAGAAATATACGAAATAGTAGTATGCTTGAGTAGTCGAAATATTCTACTTCTTTCATGTGTTGTAGAACTTCAACTTGTAGTAAAAAATAGTAGCAGACAATCAAAACTATAAGTAGCAGCAACATTAGC
>NC_046604.1:17036679-17186679 GCF_011750605.1 Drosophila busckii | reverse complement strand
GCGTGGCATTGTCATTGCCACACATGTTGGGCAGGCAGGCAGCAGCAGCAGCAGCTGCAACATGCAGCGCTCAAGCGCCGATTGTTAACAATTTTTGCGGTGCCTGCTGCCGTTGACGTTTATGAGCAGCACATGGCTGAGCTTAATGGTTGTTGTTGTTGTCGGACTGTTGGACTGACTGTTGCGTGTGGCCATCATTAAGTGTCGAAAAATTTCATCAAAACACTTGAGAGCGTCCATAGCATGTGCTGTTGATCCCATTGCCCGGTGGTCGTAGTCGTAGTCGTAGTCGCTGCCACGCCCCGTTTCAGTTTATGATTCTATTATTTTCACAGCAAATAAAAAGCGAGAAACTGCGTATCATGGCCCAAGTGCTAAATGGGCGACTGGGAAAATTGCGAATTTTTCTTACTGCTTGTTTCACATTTTCCTGTTTCTTTTTTTATTTGCAGCCAAATTTAAACGTGTAAGTTGTGGGTGTTGTGGGGGTGGCAGCTGCGGCACGTAAAAAGCGTTGAACCGGAACGTTGTGGGCAACAGCTGCAGGCAAGTGTATTGGTGTGTGTGTGTGTGTGCGTAAGGCCAAGGAAAACGAATTTTCAAGCGCACCTAAAAAGTATGCTACACTAAACTTTGATTCATGGCGCAAAGTTTCCGTATAGCATACTTTTTAGGATGCGATTTATATATTTCAAAATAAAATAAATGAAGGGCGTGCCCATTTGCCAGTCGAAAAGACAAAGCAGCAGCAACGATTGGGGGTGGGGATTTGGTTGCTTTGGCTTTATTTGAATCTCTGCTTTATTTCAACGCGCGCGTCAAGAAGGAAATGCAGAAAATTTACACTTGGTTAGCTGATTGATGAATGAATGAAAATGAAGCGTACACATGCGTTTTAGTCTTTATTTTTTATTTCTGTTGCAGCAGGTACGAAAAATATGCAAATGTGTGCGATTCGTTTAACATTTTAGACGATTTAACAAATTAGCATTATTTATGCGTATATACAGCTAATGCGGCGTATGAGTAATGTGCGTTTAACCCTAAAGACAGCTTAATTATGAGCTATACAATTTGCTTAGCTACACACACAAGCCATAAAGCGCCATATTTATGACCAACTGAGATTTGCTGCAATAACAATAACAAAAAAGCAAAGAAAGCAATGAACAGTAGTGGCCAAAATAAAAGGTAAAGCTAAGCGCGGAACAAATATTTATACAAAAGAGCGTCTAATTTAATTTATTGCTAAACAAACTCATTAAATATTTATAACTAAAGCATATATAATTATATTCTCTTTTTGTCTTAATTAAAATCTTTATTTAATATTATTTAGGAACAGTTCTAATTAAAGCCTTTAACCTAAATCTAATTATGTTCATACTTAACTCTTATTTTCATGAATTACTTTAGTCTACTAAAGTAGTCTTTAGTCTGACAGCAGCTAACAAAAAGATATCTGACCTAAGCTCTGAACTTTCTAAGAAAACAATAGAAGCAAACAGTGCTGCGCATAAAATTTTGGATCAGGAAAATATAATCAAGGAACTTAATGCCAAACTGAGTGATAAGGCTGCACAGATTTCCAGCTTAAGTCTTATTATTAATAATACAAATGCTGAAAATGACAAGAAAGCAGCTATTAGTTTACAAATGGAAAAACAAAAGATAGATTTTAATACCCAGATGATGGAGAAAGATAAACTGATATCCACTCTAAATGCACAACATATGCCATTAAAAATTGCTGACCTTGAGAAACAGATGAAAGACCTCAATACCAAGATGGTCCAGCTTGAGCACTCAAAATAAAATAACGAGGACCGATGCTTTTAAAATTGTGGTACTGGAGAAACAGATAAAGGATTTAAATTTCAAGCTGTCTGAGAAGGATAAACAGATATCTAGCCTGAACAGTCAATATCATAATACAAAATCTGAATCTGACAAAAAACGCATCTAAGATTGTTGAACTGGAGAAACAGTCCGCTGAGAAGGATATAAAGCTAACCCTATTAAGCTCCGACATATCAAAGAAAAATATTGTAGAGCTTGAGAAACAGTCGGCTGAGAAGGATAAGAAGATAACCACATTAAACTCTGATATATCAAACTTCTAAGTTTTCATTTTTGATTTGAACTTGTACTCATTACTTTAGGCCACTAGTGTAGCTGCGCCTTAAGCAAAAGAAATGGACGCAGCACATTGAAATGCTGAGTAATCGACATAGAAGCGCATAGTTGTAGTAGAAATTACTTTTTATATGCCACGAACGAACTTTGAGCCTCTTGGCCTCTGGCTGAGGCAGATAAGTGAGATGCATGAGGCGTCGCTCTGACATGTGTACATGACTATGGGTTTGGGCTTCGTCTTGGGCGCGCGAGAAGAGACAACATAATTTGGTAATTAATTTGCTCAAACACGAATGTAATTTAATAAAATTGCGCATACGCCGCTGCGTACGCAACAGCTTCATTTCACGAAAGCGAAAGCGCAAGCATTTAAGTAATTTATGCATAGTCTCTAACCCCAGCCGCGCTGCTGTTGTTGCCACAGACAATTTGCGGCAGCTTCGGAGCTCCCAAGTGCGTACTCCTTTGGCTGCCAACGATTATTTATGGTCTATTTTTGAGGACGCCACTAATTATGCGCTGCCAGCCACGCAGCTTCGTCCTTGGCAACGACGCTTCCAATTACTTGACGCAAATAAATCAGTAGCTACTCACACCCACACAACAACAAAATTTCCGCTTGGGCGTCGCTTCTTAGAATTTCAGAATCAAAGCCAACAACTATTGTCTGCATGTTGTAATTAAATGTCCTGGAATTCTTAGAACTCTCTCGAACTCTCTCGTTTGATTTCGAACTATCAAACTTCAGTGCTCATCAGTTCAGTGTTCAGTTCAGTTGCCACCTGTTCTGGCCACGCCTAAATCAATTCACAAATGTTTTGTGCACATTTTTACCAGCGGCTACTTCTAAGGCGTCCCCATTGGGCGTAAAAAGGATTTCGCATGCTTAAATGCCAAAGAACGACGTCGCATAAACTTGGGCGCTTGCCACGCCCCCCTACACCAACTCACAGCATCTTTTCGCAACAGATTTTCACAGGCACAGCATAAAAACCAGTGGGCGCATTAAATCTGAGCGCTACCAACTTTTATATACACTTTGACTAGGGCTGTTAAATGTGAATAATTAATTTATACATATACGATCGTTTGAAATCGGTGTTACTGATTTATTTAAGATTTTTTCTGCTACTTGTTGTGAGCGTAAATCGTATTTTTGGATTTTTGTTGGGAGCGAGTAGGAAAAAAAATATTTCAAAAATATGCGCAAATTGCTTCAAAAATAGAAGAACTTACATTAACAAATTTGGTAGCTCTAGCTCTTCTAGTCTTGCGAGTTCTTGTTGCTCATACAGACGAACGGACATAGCTGCGCTACCCTTTTAATTTTGTTGTTGTTAAAAATGTCAAAGTGTATAATAAATAAATTCTTTTCTTTTATTTTTTTTATTTTATTTTATTTTATTTTTTTTGCTGTTGCCTTTTTTGTCGCTTTCTTTGTGGCTTTGCTTTTAGCTGCGGGTTGTGTGCGCATTTGGCGGTTTTTATGAAAAATTACCATGTTTTCTTCGCACTCATTCGCAGTCACCAAACACGCCATGTGACGCTTTCACCCCACCCCACCCCACCCACTCACTCCCCTTTTTGCTTGGCATAGCATTTCACTTCTTACATTTTTGTCAGCCCGGCCTGGCAATTTCGGCATTTGACTTTTTTACGTCAAGCACTTGAGACGTCGCGCAGCTTTTTCGGGTAATGGCACTGCCACCCAGAATTGGGTGCAGACTGGCCCCGGCTGACTGACTGAATGGCTGGCTGGCTGACTGGCAGTCTCAACCAACACACACTTCCTCTAATGATGCCACTTATGTCGTCACGAAATTATGTATATATGTGTATATGTATATGTGGCTTTTTTTTCTGTATACCCTGTAGGTAAAAGTTAGTGGCAGGGTTGATGCTTTTGCAGCGAAGAACAAAATGTTTGTATTCAAAGTGATTTCTAAGCAATTTTAGTAGCATTTGTTGTTGATTTAATTTATAAATTAAATACAAATATAGTATAAACATTAAACTAAAGCTATTATATTAAATATTAGCTCATGACACTTTTCTATATTTTTATTACTTGCTTAAATATCTTTTTAATGTTTATTTTAGTAGCATTTGTTGTTAATTTAATTTAAAAAATTAATACAAATATAGTATAAAAATTAAATTAAAGCTTTTATATTTTTCTATATTTTTTATTAGCTGCTTAAATATATTTTTAATGTTTATTTTATTACAAGCTTAATGACGTTTGTAAGTTTGTTATCTAAAATTTGTTAACAAAAATATTAAAAAAAATATTTAAATTCCAAATTGTTTCAAAGCTTTTAGTTAAAATTTTTTTAAGTATTTATTAAGCGCATCGTATGGCGCTTTTATTTAAATTGAGATTTTGCTGCAAACTTGTTCTAAAGTTCATCACTTTAGCATCTGCATAAATATTAAAATTTGATAACAAAAAAAAATTGTTTCAATGCTATTGGTGCTAAAAATTTACAAAATTCGCTTTCGTATTTCGATTTCTTCTAAAGTTTGATAACAAAAAAATATTCCAAATTATTTCAAAGCTTTTAATGCAAATAATTTACAAAATTCGCTTCTAATTTAATTTTTATGTGTCACTTTCGTCAAAAATTTTATAACAAAAAAATATTCTAAATTGTTGCAAAGCTTTTAATAATTAACAAAATTCGCTTTTATTTAAATTTGTTGTAAAAGTTATAAATAGCGCTGCTTATAATAAGTGTAATAAATAAATAATAAATGCTCTCAAATAAATGCAAGCAAACAAAATGTATTTATAATAATTTAAAACTGAATAATTGAGCCAAAGCGCTATTGAAGCCAAATGCATTTATTCTCTGCTCATATTTGTGCTTAAACTTAAACTGTGAGCTACCTTTTATTGCTATAAACAATAAGCAAGTGCAATTAAAAAAGCAGCAGGAAAATTATGCACAAGCTGAGCTGCAATTCTTGTTAACTAACTAACAAACAAATTTAACTAAGCGTATACGCAATATATATTTTTAATTGGCTGCTGCAGCGTCTCTGATTAAGCATAAATATTGCTGCTAAGCAGTGACTTGTTGTTGCTGCTTTAGTCATATTTATTTTTATATAAAGTAGAGCGTTTTGTGCTTTGCTTTTACGACTGTTGCGCGTATATTTTTGTATTTTGATTTTGTGCTATTTTTATATGCGCTACGCTTTGTTCGCTAAATTGCGTGTGTGGCACACACGGCGGCTAATTGGCAGCCGCACATAATTTACGTGCTTATGCCAATTTTCATTTCCCATTTTTGCAACTTTTCGCTTCGTGCTATTTTTGTGACAGCGTGAAATATGCCGCACACACACTCCCACCCGTAGCTGTGTGTGTATGTGTGTGTGTGTGTGTAAATGCAATTACATATACTCGCAAGCGTTGTGGAGACACTCGAGGCACTTGCAGATTTGATTAACTGCTTCCGTGCATCATCAAATTCGTTTTTAGCCTTGAGGGTCCGTCGAGCTACCGTCGGGCTACTCAACTGACGCCCGTGGGTGCAACTACTAGCTACAGCGAACTACTCAATAAAACTCATTAGTGGCGTTTTGTTCGTGTTGCTCCCACACAGCAGCACTCGCTGCCTGGCAATTATCACCGGCACCGGCATGGGGCTGCCCATTGACTTTGGCAATTGATTGCAGCCGTTGTCGCCATAGCCTGGAGCAGCAGCTCTAACTGCGCTCAGCATTTGATGCTGCCGATAAAAATTTATAGCAAACTGATTTGAAAGTCAATTATCCTGGCGCCACCTAAGCGAGCTGCCTGCGACTGCAACGAACGGCGTGCAAATGACTTTTCCATGCAAAGTGCCACCACCACCCCCCCGAGGGCCGCCCACTTTGTCTACCCTTTTTATGTTTTGCACTTCAGGAGGTTCTTGCAACGGCGCCGCTAATCAAGACAGTTCCTCATTTGTCGATCGCTGCTGCTTCGTTGCTGCGCGTTTATTTAGCTGCTGCTTCTTCTTCTTCTAGTTTTTTTTTGGTGTCTGCTGCCCAGAGAATTGTCTCGTGCCTCTGCATGCTGTGCTGCAGTTAATGAGTTTAATGGCATACGAATCGAATTTGAATTGCTAATGCCCCCCCCCAAGCTGGAGCCCCCAGTTTCTGCAAACGGAAATGGAAATGAAATTGCAAATGCTTGCAGCATTAGGAGGCAGCAGCAGCACAACGAGCTTTTTATCATTGTTGTCATGTTGTGCGCCGTGGAGCGAGCGCATGTTTTATCCACTTCAAATAGCAAATTAGCTGCTGCTCTCATACATATGCCCAGCCCAGTCCAGTCCAGCCCTATGCCCAGTTAGAAGTTGCCAAATTTGCAGACTTAAATATATTTTATAACATAGCAAACCAAAAACAATATTTATTTAAAACAAGCATAAAATTCTATTGAGCTAATGAGTTAGCTTAAAATGGAGACTGGACTGACTACAGTTCCGAACTGTTGCTAATGTCGTGAAGCTGAAGCAAACTCCCAATGAGAGAAAGAATTTATTCAATTAAGTGCAGACTGTAGTGGAGACACTTGAGCTTAACACATCAACTTTGCAGCTGTTTATGATTTTGCTGCTCATGTATCTCATACCGAATAGTCTGGGCATAGTGCTGGCCATACTGTCGATTTTTAAGTAATACGCGCTTCAAAATTCTAATCGCTTGCTATATGCTCTACATGTCCTTTGCCCATCATAAAGATCTGGATGCGCGCACTATATGAATATAGCTTCTGGTTATATCAATTTCATTACGCTGACTTTCCTCAAAATGCAAAATATTGCAACAATCAAAACGAAGCTGCATTGATATGCAAATTGTATGCAACAAGAATTATACAAAAAAAATGCATATAAAAAAATATTATGTATGCAAATATTCTATAAAATTTAATGTTTAGTGTATTCTATCAGCATAAAATATTTGTTAGCTGCCAGTTCGTATTAGCGCATTAAAAGCTGCTTATTAAAAATATTGTGTAAATGTATAATTGGAAAAAAGTAACATTTATTGTGCTGCTAATATTTGTTTAAAAATTCAAATAAAATATACACACAAAGTGCCGAATTATGTCAAAATGGTAGCTTACTAGCTTTTATTATTTTTGCCCTAGAGAAAAAACTAAAAGCGACAAGTGTAGCGAAAAATAAAAATGTGGCAAAATAAGCAATTTAAATATATAGAATTTGCCAACATAAAGAATTAATTTTAATGCTGTTTTAACTTTCACTGAAATATGAATTTAATTAAACTTACCTTAATTGTTGTTTATTGCTGCTGCATTGAGCTGTAAAATATTATAATAATTTTTTTAATATATTACACTCAAATTATATATTTATTTATTTATTTATTTTATTGTGCCTCGAAATAAAATTCTATGGTAGAATTGGTATTGCCAGAGCAACAAAGGCCTTCAGGCTGACACTTATATATATAATACCTACTTAGCTTTAATTAGCTTTAATTTATTAATTTAATTTAATTTAATTTATTATTATGTATTAATAATTGTATTAATTACAAATTGTAATTTAAATCTAGCAGCTTTGTAATTTATAAAACTTGGCAGCTCTATTTTATTTAGCTCTATTATATTTATTATATTTATATATTATTTATATTTATATATTATTTATAATATTTTTACTTTATTTAAAATATGGCTATTAAATTAAATTAAATTTTTTGGAAATACTTAACTTTTCTTAGTCTTACTTAACACATATAGCTATATGCTATATATATACAATCTCTTCTTTTATTATGGCAGCACTGCTGTTGTTTATCAAGTAAAGTAAACGCTTTGCTCACATTATTTATTTATAACTATTTGTTTTGCAATTTAATTAAATGCATAGTGTTTATATTTGTTTAATAAACATAAGCGTGCATTAATTAAATATATTATTTTTGCTTAGCTGTTTCTTTTTGTTGCAACTATTTGGCTAAGCCACTGTGAGCAAATTGGTTTTAGTTTCGATTGAGCCACAGAGCAGCCCACAAAACACAAAAGTCATTGACCCGACCCGACCCTTTGGCCGAGAGTTGATTTTATCTAAAGCGCGAACTGTCCATTTGCCATTTGTTTGCACACACACACACATACACACATGAGCTGCTTTTATTGCTCACACACACACACATATAAATGTTGTTGCTGTGGCTAATGCCCAGGCACACATTACAGGTAATTTTAGCGATACGCATTGAGCAACACCAATTGGTGAAATTGGGGCTTGGCTATGGGGTCAGGCAAATTTAAATTAAATTTGAAGTAATGTTATTGTTAGCATTACGTTTACTGTTATTGTTATTGTGTGCGCTTGTTTTTCATTTTTTACGTAACAACAACAGCCAGGACAGTTTATTGTTTTTCCATTTGCCATTGGCCTTGACTGTGTGGAGGCCCTTAAGGACACAGCTGCTCATTCTTATATTGATGGTAATTTATGCGCTTGATTTATGAGGCGCTGCATAGTTTTAGGCGCATTCATCAGCGACAACAGCAGCAGCAATTGTTACATTGTTTATTGTTGCTGTTGCTGCTGCTGCTGTCTTTGGGGCATCGTAAAATTAAATTAAACACACAAATTATTTTCATTTTAATTTTCATTAAACTTTTATGGCTCAAGCGCGCGCTTCAGCTCCCACTCGCTGTTGTTTGTGTTTTTTTTTCATGTTGCCGCAATTACGACAGACACATAAAAAAAAGACAACAATAATAATGTCACAGGTAAAATGGCAACAAAATTTATGAGCAGCGCGTAGTGAGAGCAAAAAAAATGCGCAAATATTTAACGATTTGTGTAATTTTCTTGTTGCTACAAATGGCCAACATATGTTTTTAACTATAAAAGAGCGTGAGTGAGAGCGAGAGAGCGAGTGTTATATTTATACACAAACAGCAATAACAATTTAATGGGCTTAAACGGGTTAAGCCTCTGACAAATACACAAGCCACATTTCAAATGGGTGGGTGGGTGAGTTGGGTGGGTGCCGAAAATCTGAAGCTGCTTTATATTTATATGCAATTATTTCTGCTTAATTAAGCCACTATCAGCTTGTTGGCCATGTCCCAATGTCCGGGGCGGGTACATATGTCTGCCATAATCGGCTCGCACCACCCAACAGACCAACCAACCAATTCACCCATTTGCAACAGCAACAGACAGACAGACAGACACCCAACATAAGTGTATTGGCTTTGAAACGGATTCCTGTTCGGCCGTCGTGTTAAGCATTATTGCATTTTGTTTATGGCCAACTGTGTGCCGCTCTCTCACACACACTCACACAGTCTGTGTGTCTGTGTTGCAGCCACTCGTCATTGTGGTTGCTGCTGCTGCTGCTGCTGCTGTTGTTGCACTTAACGAACTGGCAAATTGTGCGCACATTTGCCATAGACTTAAACATATTATCTAACAACTTCTCGTTCTCTCTCGCTCACTCTTTTTAGCCATACTAAACTAGAACTGTTAAAACAGTTAGTGCATAAATTCGTTTATTTGTAATTTTTTAAAAATATTTTAAGCCAAAATTTATGCCTTTTATGCGTTTAATGAATAGTAATTTGCATATAGTATTTAAATTTTATTTATAATGTTTAAGAAATATTTTTAAAAATATTTTTTAGTAGTCTAAACATTTTCTTTCGTAATATTATTTAATTAATAATTATTAGCGCATGTTTTATTGTATTTTAAATTTTTATTTTATTACTAGCGCTTTTTATTTCATTTAAAATAATAAATATATTTAAAACAACGTTATATTAAATATTATATATATTTGTAGGCTTACTTTATTTACTAGTATTTAAAAAAAAATTTAATAAATGTATATAATTTTTTTTTATATACATTATTATTAATATTTGTTAAAAATTAGTTACATTACATCTGAGCTAAAATTACGCTGCGTAAATTAAATAAATAATTGTATTACAACATTGTGTTTTATTTTTTTTATGCCTGCCTTAAATAATTCATATTATCTCTATTGGCTTGCTGTCGCTTTATCTACGTTTTTCTATTTAATTTGGCAACTATTTACGCGATTTGTTGCAAGTATGTGTTGCTCTAACTATTTTAGTGCCAGCAATTAAGAAACTCTGCTGCAGCAGCTGCCAACGACAATTAAGAGTTAATTTATTTAACTATTTTTTTTTCTCGCGCGCTTAAGCTGAGCAGCAGCAAAGAGATAAGAATAGATAGAGCAAGAGCGCGCAAGACAAAGAGAGAGAGAGAGAGAGCGTGGCAACAATTTCTTGTCTATGAAGTTGCTCAGCACTTGAAACTTGTGCCAAATTGCAAATGTCTTTTTATAAAAACGTTAAAAATATGCGAATGGCAACAACAAAAACTAAAACACACACACACAGACACATGAGCGCTGCACTATCATGTGTGTGTGTGTGTTGGAGTGGCACGAAAATTTGCACTGGCACTTAAGTTATACAACATTCAAAGATGTTCTTTGTCCGCGACAGACAACGGCGATAAATTTTAGCGACCTAGTGCCAACTATAGAAATGCCATAGGCACATTATATGCACTAGCGAAGGGTGGGGGGTGGGATTGGGCTAGGTAGGGTTAGCACATTGCTTGGAAGTGCTACATGCGGCTGCTGCTGCTTCAGTTTGCTTGGCTGCCATATTTTTGGCACACGCTCAACTAATAATTTGCCGTGTGCTCTACACAGACAGAAGCTGAGCGGCAAGAAGAAGAAGCAGCCATACAGTTTGGTTCCACTTTTTATGCCGCACTTGGTCTGCAGCAGCACTGAGCATATTAACTTGCCATAAATCCTGCGACGACTCCTACACTCGACTCCACTCCACTCGACTCGACTTACGATTAACTGGGAACTTAGAGCAAACAATGCAGGATCAGCGCCAGAGTTTAGAGCTAATAGAGCGCTAAGCTGTTGTCATGCGCGCAGACTTAGCTACTAACTAAATATATGTTTTAAGTGTATTCAAAAATTAGGCAAGAGTTTTAATTGCACTTAAAATAATAAAATAATTAAACAAAAATAACATTCAAGCCACAAGCCAAAAATAAAATATAAAATAAATTTTTAAACCTAAAAATTATTAAATAAATTTTTATTTCTGTAGCATAAATAAAATTTCAAAAAATGTTCATTATATTTTGCACAATAATAACACTCAAGGCATAAGTTTTTATATATAAAAGTCTAATTCGAATATAGAATATCATTTTAATCTTATGAGTACGACTAAAAAATTGCTTAAATGAAAATAATGAAGAAATTTTGCCTAAAATATAAATAAATAATAAAACTCAAAAGTTTAAAAATAATTAAAAAAGTTTTTATTGTTTTTTATTAATGAATAAAATTTTAAAAAATGTTCAATATATTTTGAACAATAATAATACTCTAGAAATAAGTTTTTATATATGAAAGTCAAGTTAAAGTATAAAATATCATTTTAAGTTTATGAGCATTAGTATAAAAATTATTTAGATAAACATAATGAAGAAATCTTTCCTAAAATTTAATAATAAAACGCAAAAAAAACACTTTTTATTTTATAAAAATGAATAAAAGAAATTAATTCGCGTACTTTGACTAGAAAGTGGGTTGCTCATAAAAGAAACCAAAATAAAATAAAAAATGAATATTTTAACTTTAAATTAATAAAAATAATTTTATTTTTTTTAGCATAATTATAATAAAGTACTAAAAAATATTCATGAATAATAATAACACTTAACCAACACTTCTTTGTTTTATAAAAATTAATAAATTAAAAAAAAGAAATTAATGCGAGTACTTTGACTACAAAGTTTGTTGCTTATATAAGTTTCTTAAGCAACTATTATTATAAAAAAAATCAACTAGCATAAGCTTTCATTTTATTTATTTTAACTATATAAATCTAATATTGTATAAGTGTATATTTTATTTTGAGTACAAGCTGCATAGCATTAGCAATTATTATTATAAATAAAAATGCAGCATAGCAATTATTATTATAAATAAAAATGCACTAGCGCATGCATTTCAAATATTTAAATTCACTATATAAATCTAATATAATAACAGTGTATATTTTATTTAGATTACAAGCTGCATAGCATGTTGCTGTATTTATTTAAATAAATGTTGCGAATGTTGTTTTTGTGCTAGCACCTAACACTGTGTGGCAGGCGTGTCGTGTGGCAGCTGCAACGCGGCGGCGGCGGCAGCGAGAACAATTGCATGTTGCCGGCTTCATTGGGCATTTGGCTGACAGGCCGCAAAACATTTCACTTGCAAATGTACAAAAGGCTAAACGACAATGCTGCCAGTGCCAGCGGCTGCAGCCACAGCAACGTTGCATTTGTTATTGTTGTTGTTGCAAATCAAATTCAATGAGAAAATGGTAAAGGAAAAACGTTAAGATTTATGGGCAGTTTTGCACGTTTTCTTCATGTGTGAAAATCATTTGGCGGCAGAGATGGGAGGCCAAATGGAAAAGTGGCCTCAGCCCCCATAGGGGCTAAAGGACAAAGAGCTGAGATGCGAGAGGGCAGCTGCCTAAGGCAGCCATAGCGTTGAGTTTATTTGAAAATAATGCTGCATTATTTATGGCTGAGGCGGCGGCGGCGGCGGCAGCAGCTTGAACTCGAACTCGAGTCGACCAAACAAAAGGAATCTGTGTCTAAAGAGCGAGCAAGCGAAAGAGTGAAAGAGAGAGAGAGCGAGTGAATGGGATGCCAAGCATTTTCAATTTTTGTTTGTGCATTTGCACATTTTCACAGCTTGCGGTGTGGCAGCCGCACGAAAACAATCAGCCTTGCAACAAAAACTGGCAGAGAGGCCCGAACCGGTTGCCATGGTCCGTTCATTCGTCCGTCCGTCCGGCCGTTGCTGCCTCTAGGTTGCAATAAATGGAGGCAATGTTTGTACTGCCATTGCCTCGATTGTTGCATGCAAATGTGCCTTGCAACATTGTGGCAACAAGTCAGGCAGGCTGGCTGGCTGGCAGGCAAACACTAGCTCTGCAGGCAAAGTGGATTTCGATTGGCCATATGCATAAAGATTTTGCGCTTTAATGATTTTAATCAACTGCCAAAGCAATTTTTAGCATGCAGCTGAAAATACTTTAAGCTCTACACACTATAGCATAAATAAGGCGTGGGTTTGTTTAAATGTTGAACAAATCGATGCAGCAGTCGAGACAACAGGGCGTATGGGTAATAACAGTTGAGTCGGCTTATTAAAACAAAGGCGTTAGCTTAAGAGTAAGAGAGAGAGAGAGAGATAGCACTGACTTTATGTTGTTGCCTTTTAAGCGTCAGTTAGTTTACTTGTAAATTTTGCATTAGATTAATTTAGCTTTATTTCTAAATATTTTTTTTAAAAAAATAAATACATTTTGTTGCATTAATAAATTAAGTTTTAAATTTGTAATATAATTTTATGCTTAAGTTGCCTCGTTTTTCATAAGTTCAGCAGGCCTAGCAAATACTGTTGCCTACATTTGAGCGCTAAGTTCATATATTGGGCCCATGCGTTTTCATTTTGCACGCCTTTTGTTCTATAGCAGTGCGTGTGGCTTAGCAGAGTGAAAGAGAGAGAAAGAGAGTGAGAGAGAAAGAGCGAGTGAGCAAGTTGAACAGCAGGTGTTTATGTTTTTGCTTTTAATTAAAAGCAATTTACAATTTTCTTTCATTTGCCTCTCACTCTCTCTCTCTCTCTGTGTGTTTGTGTGTGTGGCAGTATGTGGCATGCCACATATATTGGCGCTATTGCCAAGTGGCATGCCACCGAGAGTGCGTTACCAGCTGCCACCAGCGCAACTATCTCTTTGCCATAGCTTTTGCCTTAGCCACGTTCATAGGCCGTTCATGGCGCGTTTATCTGATGGATGCGTTGCAATTAGTGGCCTCAGATTGCTGCACATTGAACATGCGAATATTTGTGTGTTTGTATGTGTGGCAACTACTGTCTAGATGAGCTGCCATTTAAAGTAATGGCACGGCCAGCGCCAAGGCTATCAATAAGTAACCTGAACTCTGAAGAATATAATTCTCGAGCTCGAGCCGATAATTAATGAGCGAGCGCGCAATTGGCATAAGGATGCGACTTGATTTAATATACATACGTACCAACCAACTGAGAGTAAAAGCGCAACGCTTCGATCATTAATCAAATTGCCAAGCGATGATGTATGAAAAGACTTTGAACGGAATGCCATTATCTTATTATCTTTTGTCTTTAAGTTGCGCAAACGATTTATGGAACTAGTTACGGAACTTAAAGCGCTAACCCCAACAAGTTTGATAAAGTATTTATTTGAAATTTTGAATAATTTACAGCGCTCAGTTCATTCATCAATGGCAACTTTTGCTTTGCTCATCAAATTTACTTTAATTTTAGCTTGAGTTACTTTGAGCTATTTTTGACAATTATATTTATAACTATATTTATTTATAACTATATATATTTATCACAATAATGCAGCATTTTCTTTTTAATTTTTTAACTATTTAATGCATTAAATATTTTTATGGTTTTTGTATAAAGATGTGAAGACAATTAAAGTTTTCAAGCCAAGCGTAAGTTACATTTAAGTTTTTTATTTCAAACAATAAAGTATCTCAAAGTTGCTGCATCCACTATGATATTTCTAAAAATAATTTTCGATAATTTCTGTAGCACTTTTAGTAATGAACTATTTAATCGACTTTGACTAACTTCGACTGCGTTGCAAATCTATTTTCGTCTTTGTTTTAGTTATTTCCAAAAAGTTAAAATTACAATGCGTAATTTATTTGAAGTTTTCTCTCTATTGGTTTTTTTGGGGAAAAATTTTTGTGTGCTAATCTTTTGCCTTGATGAGCCGCAGATCAGCCATAACTCTCAGCTCTCAGTACCTGCTGCTGCTGCTGCTGCTTTTGTTGCTATTTAAGCTGCCAACTCTGTTGCTATCGCATACATTTGTCGGTTGGTCGGGTATATAGCAAGCAAAATCTCTCTAGCTGTGATTTTATGTGCTGTTTTCGGTTTTCGGCATCCGCAAATTTATTTGCCTGCAGTGCAGCAGCAAAAGCAAAAGCAAAAGCGTGGCGCAAAAAGTTTTTTACTTTTTTTTTATGCTGCTGTTGATGTGGCCTGGGCATTGGCATTGGACTAGGACTAGGTGTAGCTGCCAGTAACTGTAGCAGAAGCTGAAGCCTTTTCTCAGCATTTGGGGCACAAACACACGCACACACACAGGCACACATAAGCAGCGGCGCTTGTCCTTGTGACTCGTTTGGTCGTTTGGCGCGTTCGTTTGCCTTTGCCACACACACACACACACACACACACACACATACAGCGGCAGCAGCATTTATGCGACGTGCAACAAATTTTAATGCGTTTCTCGCCAAAATGTTAAAAAATGTGTGGCACACAAGTTGGAATGCGAGCAGCAGCAGCAGCAACAACAACAACTAAAAGTGACTGCTATTTGCTGAGTATGTGTGTGTGTGTGAGTTTAAGTGTGTGCGTGCTTTAGTCTGAGGTCTGGTTTTGTTTTTGGAGCAAAAGTTTTGTGCTTATGATGCCTTTGGCATTGGCAACTGTTGCCCCCAAAACAAAAGCGTCACGTATTTTGCCAAATCGCACAACTTACGTAGGTATGTGTGCCTGTGTGTGTGTGTTGTAGTGCGTGTCGAAATATTACTCATACGCCTGCTTGCCAGCTAAGCTTAGCTGATAACAGCATTTGGCTTGGCTCAGCACACACACACAAAACACACACACAAAACACCTAGCGCGTCACAACTATTATAAATGTCAAAGCCATGGCATTCGTCTATTAGCAACGATTTAGTAGTCGCTTGGCCAAGCCTGCAGCTTGACTTGACTGCAGTTTCAATTTTGTTGCGCAAGACGCACACGCAAAATTTTGTTTGGGGTTTATATAATATGAATAAGCTGCCAAGCGCATAAAAAACAAACAAACAAACACACACATGTGTATGTGTGTGTTGCCTATGCAACGCTCCCCCCGTTTGCAATTGCATAACAAACAGTTGGGATGTTGTAACGACAAATATGAGACGCATGCAAATGACTGACTTACGGTCGAACAGAGATGGCAGAGATGCACCTATATATGCAATATATAGAAATAATAGTGCGCACATTGGTGCAAAATGTGGGCAGTGCTTGAATTGGGGCCAGACCAATTGCAAGCAGCGCAATTAAAAATGCATTGCCTACATTTATGCGCTAGCTTAAGCTGCTTAAGCAATTTTTCGAAAAATGGGAATATTCCACCATAGTGCACTGTGCAGTCTAGTTTACAATTTCATGCTTTATTTAATAAATTTTGTTTAATTGTATTTAATTTATTTTATGCATAAACAGCTGCTTAGCACTAATTCATAATGAAATAAAATTATATGGCGTGACTTTTAGCTGCAATCTTTTGTTAGTTTCAAACCACTGTGCTGGTTGGCAGCGGCAACGCTGCCGTTTGCCGTCACCACACCACGTCCGATAAAATGCAAATCCCGGATTACTTTGTCGTTTTGCTTCGAAGCAGTCGCCGCCCGTCCCAGACCCAGAGCACGGTAAGCTGCCCCCAGCCAAGCAGCTGCTGCTGCTGCTGCTGCTGCTGTTGCAAGCGCGCGCATTCGTATGCAATTCGTTTTGCCACAATTGATCCTTTTCATGTCGCTAGGATATAAGTACATATGCGAAATTGCATATCTTTGTCGCTGCGCTCCTTTTGCCTGCCAAAGGGGAGGGGGGTGCGCATCGCGTGCGGCAGCAGTTGCTTTTGCTAGCTTCGTTTGCATTGTTTGGCCCAAATATTAAAATGCTTGACTTACAAATTTAATGGCGCAATAATGGTGTGCATGCTGCATATCCGACTGCCACGCCCACCCAAAGAAGGCGTAAGTCAAGGCACGTATGCGTGCGAGGCGGCAACATGCAAAACAAGCAACACTGAGAGCGATGCGAGTGTTGAGCTGAAGTCAAAAATTTAAATAAATGATTGTCGAAGAAGATGCAAACGACCTGAAATTGTATTGCATGCATATTTAATATTTTATTTTTTGTATAATTTAAAGTGCTTAATTTATTTATATGCTGCTGCCTTTTGTATATAAAACATTTTATTGTTGCTACTTTGATTTAAAATATATGCATTGCTTTATTTCTAGTTTAAGTTGCCTTTACATTAAAAAATAACTAAATTGTATTAGAAATTCACAGTTCAATTTTCAAGCATTTAGAACTTATTGCTTATATAACTCCAAGATTTTATAGCTTATATATGTTTTATGTGTGGCATTAATTTAACATATTTGCCATATAAGCAACGCTCATTTATAAACCCCAAATGTCCTGCTGAGCAAGCCGCTGGCCAAAAAGCTGCCAATGGCCTTGGCTATAAATTTCGGCCCCCGTAAACTGCCCATGGACATAGCAAAGTTCTCTCTAGGCTGTATGTGTGTGTGTGTGTCGCCTGGCAAAAAGCGAGGCGATTATTGTCATTAGTCTGCCATTATGTGCTGGCCATCAACTTCAGATGCTGTCAATGAGCACGACAACCAACAATGTCTAACAGCAGCAGCAGCAGCAACAACAACAATGAGCCGCTCTGCCTTGCCATGGGCAACGAATTGGATGAATAGAGCGGCTCAGCTTTGTATAGACATTGATTGTGCTGCTGCTGCTGCTGTTGCTGCCAAATTATTGTTGTACACACACGCACGCACACATATGTACAGCGTGCAGGGCAAGTGGCATTAGAGCAACTGTAAAGCTAACCACAGTGCTGCGCTGTAAGTGAGCTGCATTTGGCAGGCTACACTCACTCTAATTGTCACTGAGCTTTAATCATGCTTACACGCGTTGCCACAGCGCGAGAGTTGCAAGAGTGAAGAAGAGTAGCAGAGGCAGCGTATGGCTGCTTAGAAGCTTAGTTGCAACAACTGTGTGTGTGTGTGTGTGTGTGTGTGTGGCACTGACGTACTTTTCTTTTTAAAAACAAGTTTGCAACGCTTAATGTTAAGTCTTGAGCGAAAACGCAGCAAAGCGAAGCAAAGTAAATGCCACAACAACTATTAACTAACATGTGTAACTTGGCAGAGCAACCAAAGCAATTGTTAAGAAAATAATATTTATTTACTGAACTGCAAGTTTTTGTTTAGCATTTAGTTGGCATTTTATTTATAAATTTTATTTGGTTTAAAATTAACTGAATTTAAACTATTGTTGATTAATTATCCATGTCATTTTAGTGTCTTTATAAGTTGTATGTCTTTAAAAAATAAAAGAGAATTATTTTATTATTATAAATTTGGAAAAGAAACCAACAATAATTTTCTTAGGCTTGAGAAATTGTTTACAAATAAATTTATTTACTGAACTGCAAGTTTTTGTTTAGAAATTAATGTGATTTTTCCTGTCAATCCATTAACTGCGGCCTAAAATAAAAAAAAAATACCTTAGCCTGATGATTTTTGGAATAAAATTTTACATTTTAACAAACTTAATTGTATTGTTTATGTCTTTAAAAAATTAAAAAGAATTATTTTCATTGCTTTGATTTGCTTAAATCATAATAAAATTAACTAATATGAGTAATTTGGAAAAGAAACCAACAATAATTTTCTTAAGCTTCAGCAATTGCTAAAAAATAAATTATTATTAGCTGCGCGTAGATTACATATTTTATTTGCTTTAAAATTTATAAATTTTATAAAAGAATGAGCTGTTTTAATTCAAATTTTGCATTGATAAATTATTAACTGGCGAATATACTTATCTTAAAAAAATAAGTAGAATATTCTAGCTTGATTGCTCAATCAGTATTAGAATTATTTGTTGGCATTTATAATAATTGTATTTAGCCTTAAATAAAAAATACCGTAGTTTTTAATTACTAATCAAATTTTGTGATAAATTATACTGTCATTTAGTATATCATAGATTAAGTCGTATTGCTTAGCTTGATTGTGACTTAAATCATAATAAATTTATTTGTGTTTGCTTTAATTGCAATTTGTTTGTGAATTATTAAGTATTTTTTTATATTTTATTTTTTATATATTTAATGCAGCTTATTATCTTGGCTAATTTACAATTTAGATATTTATCGTTTTTAATTCTTGAAAAATAAAAGCGAATTATTTTCTAAGCTTGATTTGCTCAAATCGAGCAATAAAATTTGTTTATTGTTGCTTATTTGAAATTTTTGATATTTATAAATTGTATTTCTTTAAAAAATAAAATAGGTTATTTATAATTTTATATAAATAAAAGCAAATTTATAAATTTAAAAAATAAAAGCGTTTTATATGCTCAGATTTGCTCAAATCATAAAATTTATTTACTGAATTTGTTTGCTTTTTATTTTGCAATTTTTTATGTGCAGCTGCATTTTGTGTTAATTAATTTTTATTTGTTTTTCATAGAGTTGCTTGCTCTGTCTCGCTCTCAATGCTTTGTCCCTGTCTTTTGCTCTGGCTGTGCGGCCATTAGTCATACGCTCTATTTGCAACTTAATTGAAAGCGACTGCTCATAATGGTTTTCGATTATTTATATATTGTATATATGCTTATGCGATTTATTCCAATACCAAATACAAGAGCAAACAAAAAAAAAAAACGAATGCGAAACTCTCAATTGACAAGCATTCATTTCCGTTGGCAATACATAATCAGCAGAAATAATGTGAAATATGATTAATGACACACACACACACACACACACATGTGAAGGTTAAACGCTACTAAATTCCATTTAAATGACATGGAGCGCTTAATGCCAGCTGCAAATAATTGCAATTTAATGCGGCTCATTGGCAATTTTTACAATCAATTATGCCAACTACTATATGCGATAACTTGGGCTAGACGCTGCCGCCTGCAAACAACATTTATATGAATTAGCATATGTCAATATTTGTTAAATTGAATTAACGCCAACACACTCACATTGAAATGATATGTAAGCGAAAGTGGGAGGCGCCGCGCCATACGCATTTGTTATCATTAATTAAACGACAAGGCATTGAAATTTATTACACGCATAGTTGACACACACACACACAGACACACATGAGTACTGTATGTGTGTGTAGACAGAAGTTGTGCCTTGTGCCAAAAAGTTTGAGACATAAATTGAGGCAATTGTTAAAACTAAAACCCGCAACGAATGAAAATTTGCCTGCGCTCTTGAGTCTGTGGCACGAGTTGAGTTGAGAATTGTTCTACAAAAAACTCGTGTGTGTGTGTGTGTGTTTTGCGTTCGCCTAACGAGCAAATCGAAAACTTAACTGTCTTACCATAATTGCGTGCACTTGTCTGTGTGCGTTGTGTTGTGTGTGTGTGTTTAATCGAAATTATTCGTGCACAGACACACACCCACAATCAAGTTAGCCTTAGCTCTATCAACAAGCAACTATGCTAACAATCCCTGCTAGTTCAATTTGCTAGTGGTTGCCACCCGCACCCAACCACGCCACTTAGTTGAGCTAACAATAGGCGCTTGCTCATCAAATGAGGGAACTACTGAAGCACTGCCAAAAGACCTTAACACACTTGTCTCGCTCTCTCTCTCTCTCTCGCTCACTCTTTATGTATAGTTAGTTGCTAGCTAAAGGTGTCGGCTCTGAACTTTTGCAGCTCAATTAATAAAGCAACTCAAGAGGAAGCTGCTAATTGTGTGTGCGGCGAACAGCAACTTGAGAAAAACTTGCCACGCGGCACCAAAAATTCAACTATAAATTGCTTGCTGAGTGTTGCATAATTTATTTAAATTTTTTTTAGATTTTTTAACTATTATTTAATATTTTTTATGATTAAACCCAGCGTGCAAATCACATTTCTCCTTGTGGCTGAGTGCATAAATTAAATTTAAGGCACGCAAAACAAAATCAATTTTCGCCTGCTCAAGCATTACGCGCAGTTAAACAGCATGTGCCAAAAAGATGCCGCTAAGCAGATACACTTATTGTTAATTTCTGTTTGTTGCTCAACAACAACACAACATACTATAAATTGTTTTCGGGTGACATGTTTGTTCTTTGCTTTTAGATTTCGTTTGGTCACTTATCGATTTTCGGCACAGTTTATCGCGTTTACTGTCAAATAATGAAATTGTCTGCTGATTTATTTGTTGACATACACAGGACACAGATGTTGCTGCTTTTATTTTCAATTTTGATGCGACACTCAGCCACCCACTATTAGATAGATGAATGTGCTGCGCTCTCACTTTACTCACAGACTGCCCACAACAGCAGCGAAGACGATAACAACAAATCAATTCAACGCAAGCTGGCTCAACTAATAAAAAAAAAACAGCAGCCAGACGGCCAACTGTAAGTGTAACCAGTAACTGTAGTTTATGTGTCTGTGTGTGTGTCCCAAACATATTGCCATTGAAAACAAATAAAGTTGTTGACGATTTCATAAAAACGGAGGCCAAAACGACACTCGAAGTATTTTATAGTCAACACACAGCGTCTCTCTAGGCATTTGATTAGATTTCCTATGCTCTAATACTTTTGTGCTCTTTTATTTTACAGCAGCAGCTGCGCTTAGCGCTTTTAGTGCCTCAGCTGCAGCGCAATTAACTCATAAATAAACAGTTACTTTTTATATAAAACACATTTGCTAATTGGATGTGGGCAGCAGCTCAATTAAATATATAATGCATTTTATTTTGAAGAGCTGTCAAAGCAGAGCAGTGTAAGATAGCAGAGAAAATTATCAAAATTTTTATTAAATATATAAATATAATTTTTTGCTATGCGCAGCCTAATCGTAGCTAATTATCAAACGAACTTAACGCTTAGTTTAGTGCAAGCTATTGAAAGTCAGCTAAACTGAATCGATTGGAAACTTATCAACTTCGCTTACAAATTTCCCACATGCTCAGCCTTGATCGTAGCTAATTATCAAACGAACTTAACGCTTAGTTTAGTTCAAGCTATTTGTAGCTTCTACTAGTTTTTTAATCTTCCAAGACAAACTGTATTGATTGCAACTTATCAACTTGATGTGCTTACAAATTGTAAAAGAAAAATAACGTAGCTGATATTTGACTTGAAGCTGTGACAAAAAATTTTCTAATGCAACTAATTGTTTCTATTAAATTATTTAGTTTGTATTTCAAGCTCTTGCTGCTGCATAAATGTGTAACTCAAGTATATAATTATTAGTGCCTGAGGACAATGCGCTGCAGCTTCTCTTGTATGTTGGATATTTGCTATAAGCGCTTGCCAGTAATTGGACAAAGCCTTTCTTTATGTTTCCTCGTAATTGGCTGCGTTCAGTTCCAATAAAATTGCAACTCTATGCAGTGTCTCATAATACAATAAAAATATTTTAAGTAGCATTTAGTGAGCGTTTACATTGTCTAGTATTTTTATTTTAAGCGCTTGTTATTGTGCAACTTCTATAGCTAATATAATTTGTATTATTTATTTATTAAAGTGCTGCAGCTTTTTGGCTTCAACAATTTGCTCATAAATTAATAAAGTGTAAAACAAAAAAACACAAACTGCGGGCTGCTGTTGCATAAAAGCCAAACAAACAAAGCCACTGCATGTGTGTGTGGTGTGTGTGTGTGTGCGTATAAATGTTATTAAAACCTGAAGATTTCTTCACGTAGATAATTTCGCATACAAATTTGCATTAAAATGCGTATTAAATCGCTCAGCAAGTGCGAGCGAGACAGAGAGAGAAAGAGAGAGGAGCAAAAGATTAAACGCATGCTTTGCTTCGCATAATTGTTGCATAATGAAGTGAAGGATATGAAGGATATGTTGCCCTAGCAGACTCCAACACACACACACACAGACACACACACATTGCTTATTTATATGAGAAGTCCAGACAGAGAGAGGGAGCTAAAGAGTGAACGGGAGTAAATCCCCAGCGATGTTAATTAAATTGCATTGCATATGCAAGCTGGGCTGCATTTTAATTGAATCGGATTTAAGAATAATGCCCAAAGTCAGCCAAATATACATATATGTACATTAGGGTGGGTCGATTTATTTATTATTTAATTTTTTAAAATTTATCTTGCATTAACAAACAAATTTGCTTGTAACAATTTTATTTTTATTATATTTATTATTATTTATTTATTATATAATTTATTATTATTTATTTATTTATTATATAATTTATTATTATTTATTTATTACATAATTATTATTATTTATTTATTATACAAGCAAAACATTCCCTTATTACAAATTTCTCTAAATTAAAATTCCGAAATTTAAATTAAAAAATTTTTAATATTTTTCTTTTACTATAAAAAATGCAATAACTTTTAGACTTTATCCGACTTTCAAACTATTCCATTGGTAAAGATGCCTGCATTAAATTTGTTTCCCATTTTGTACAATTTTTTTTTCGAGCCACCCTAATGCATATGCAGCCCACACCAGCAGCAGCTACTGGGCAAGCAGCTACCATAATGTTTGCTTGTGTTATTGTTATGCCCTTTGGGGGTCAAAAGGATGCCCCAGCCTCACGCATAATGCAGTCGCCCAGGCTCTCCTCACATTAAGTTCATGAGCAAAGTTTCTGCGTCCGAACGCCTTTGGAGACAATGGGGCTGCGGCTCTAGACTGGGCTAAAAGTTAAGCGTGCCAGAAGTTTTGTTTGAGAGTTTACTGCGGCGAAGCTTAACTAAAAACCAATAATAATTTCCGCCTGTCTGGGGAGTTCGTTGCAGTAAGCAAATTGTTTGTTTGCTCGAATTTAATGCTCATATTTATTTATTTATTACGCACATGAGCAGTTGATAATTTTATTATCCAGCCACACGCAGTTCGCCGCTTTAAATCGCAGTCAATTGCGTTTCAAGCCCCGCGGCCTATTGCACAATTTGCATTTGCAGCTTGTAAACAAATCGAAAAGCAATTAAATAATTTAAATCCAACCCAAACCAAGTCGCGCATACACACTCAACACACTACAAAACACATGTATTGCATTCATAATTACGCATACGCCAGCGTGGCCAAGCAAATATAAAACATTAACTAGCGATGAGCACTGAACTGAGCGTGCTCGCTTGCATAATTTTCCGCCAACTTATTTAGCCCGCAATAATATTTTGATTTGAATTTCAATGGACACACACAATGATCAAATAAGCAATAAATTCGAGCAAAAATAAATAAGCAAATTAAAGTGCATGAGTTCGTAGAAAAGCAAATTAAATGCGAGAAAAATACGATATAGTTAAACAAAATATTATTTATTTATTTATATTATTTATAAGCCTTTAATTTAATATATTTGTAATATTTTAATTGTTCAATATGCAAGTTTAATCAAAGATAACAACAAGAAGTTGTAGCAGCAACAAATAAATATTTTAAGTTTATATTTTTATATTTAGCTTAACATAATAATTTAATTTATGGGCAGCATTTGTAATGACAATTAAATCGGATTTTATTTATTGTTTAACTTTTTTCAATAAACAAATAAAAATGCACATTGAATTCAAATAATTGTTATGTAAAAATAAGAAAAGGCAGCAACATTTTATTAAATGTAAATATATGTATAAGATTTAATTAAATAAAATATATGCAAGAAAAAAATTTATTTACAATATACAAGAAATATGATTATTATAGCTTTGTTAATTATAATAATTTTTATATTGCTACAATTAAATTTACTCAAATTCAGTTCAAGTTTAAATTATAGCTACATAATATTATTTTTTTTTTAATCAAACATCTAATGCATTATGTAAATGCCGTCGTGAGCTCAATTTGAATGCACATAACTAAATGTGGCATGCAACAGGCCCCAGTGCAGGGGATGGGGGCAAGTACAAGGGCCACTGTAGTTTACAGTTTGGCAGTGGGACAAAATGCCCGCTGGGTAGCTAATCATATTAAATATGCGCATGTGTGCAGCTATTGTGTGTGCATTAGTGTGCATGCGTGTGTGTGTGTGTACGTGGCAATCACTCAATGCCTTGAGCTGCACGTCAATATCACTCATACGCCCAGTTGAGCAAATCAATGTCGCTGAGGCTGAAGCTGAAGCTTGAAGCTCGAAGCTGAGGCTAGTCAATAAGCAAGGCACGCACACACACACACACACACAGGAATATGTATGCAGACTGTAGTATGCACTCTCGTATATAATCCTTATCAATTGTATTACTTCCGGTCAATACTAAACACTGACATATCCTATTAATTTCATAAGCAATTGAGTGCAAAACTGTAAAGCAGGCGGACAGACGAACACGCCCCGTGTGTGTACGTGACGCTGCCGCAGCAAGGACAAGCAAAAAGCAAAGCAAACGCTTCAAGAGTTGCAGAAAAATGAAAAAGAATCGAAGACCCTCGTCTCTAAGCTTACAGCTGACTGCTGATTGTGCACAGAGAAAATTTAACTTTAATATTAATAAAAAAAAAAGTTCAAATTCAAATTTGCTGCCTTTTACTCATTTTTACATTACAAATATTTGAAATCAATGTGCATTTTTTTTTTGTTTAACGAAAAAAGTTAAACAAATGCAGCCAATAAATAAAATTACTATGTTAAGCTAACAAAAAATTTAAATTTAAAATATTTTTTTAATATTTAATGAAACTTGCATATTGAACAATTAAAATATTACAAATATATTAAATTAAGGGCTTATAAATAATATAAATAAATAAATTAATATTTTGTTTAACTATATCGTATTTTTACATATTTAATTTGCTTCTATACGAACTCATGCACTTTAATTTGTTTATTTATTTTTGTTTGAATGCATTTTTATAATTTTTGTAGCCATAGAAATTAAAAATTAACATACAAATTTGCAGCTGGGGCTTCAACTTTTATTTAAATCTTTTTGAATTGAATTGAATTTTTGCTATTTATTTTTTCAGTGTACAATTGGCGAGTTTTATGCGCTCTCGCTCTCTCATTATTACAAACGGAAGCCCGGAAATGAAGTGGCTCGCTGCATGGGCAAAGCCAAGTCAAGAGAGCTGAGCGCTGCTGCTGCTGCTGCTGCCTTTTGCTACGACGATATCAATAACTAAGCAAATTGTTTGGCCAACGCGTACAAACACATACTTTAAATTCCAACAGCTGCTGCTTCACTGAGCGGAGAGCTGAGAGCTGAAACGCTCGAGCTCAGCTGCTGCTAATGTTGTTTTAGCTGAACTTTTTAATCTGCTCAGCTCTCCAGCGCGTTTGCTGCTGCTGCTGACAGAACCAATTAAGCGCAACCAAATACGAATGTATATATATATATATATATATAGAGCTTGAAAAACAAGGTTAAAATTCCAACAATTTCGTTGCGCATCGCTTGGGCCAAGCATTTCATTTAGCCAGGGCTGCCTGGTCTACAGTTTTGTCTGTTGTCCGCAATCAGCGATGCCCATGGAATGTTACCCCAACCCACTGTCAATGTGTGTGTGTGTGTGTGTTGTAAAACGTCAAAAGCGTTAAACGTAATTGAGCTGCGCGCTCAAATACAAATAAATAAATGCTCGCCAACGTTCGCGTCATGGCTCCCAACATTGTCTGTTGAAATGTTATTTGAAATGTTGCAACTACTACAGCAGCTGCTGCTACTGCTGCTGCTGCTGTGGCAACAACATTGGTATTTAATTTTCAACACAGCTTGCAGTCCCCACTGGGGAAAACTGTTGTCGAAAATATATTTAGTTGCTATTCAAGGCCATGCGCTACTCACTCAAAATTTAAGCTTAATCCCTTGGCTAATCTGCTATGCAAATAACTCGTGCAACAAATATTGCGGCAACTACAACAATTACTCTGCAATTTGTGGCTGGCAATAACAATTAACTGTGCCACAAACTAAAACACACACAGACACAGACAGACACACACATGTGTGCGTAGCTAAGTGGAAAATAATGCATAAATTACAGGCACTTGAGCTTAATGAGATGGAAAAACTATCGCAGCAGCTAAATCCTGCGTTTAGTTTTCTTAACTTTTCGTTAACCTCTGATAATTAACAATTTAACTTAATTGTAATATAATATGCAACATTTTCAGCTCGATCGCTCTATATAATTTCATACCTAACTCTAAACATTAATTTGACATTTTTTATCATAATGTTCAATACAATTTTTAATTACAATTGTTTCTACATTTCATTTAAGTCAAAACTTTGTATGCAACACAATCGATAACTTAAAGTTGCTTCATTGAAAAACCTTCGATAGTTCTCCAGCTCTAACACACACACACATGCGTATATGTGCTTGCCAGCTAAATGGAAAATAATGCATAAATTACAGGCACTTGAGCTAGAGATGGAAAAACTATCGCTTAGTCGGCAGCAGCTAAAGCCTGCAATTATTTTTTGTCTTGCGTTAATCGTTAAAAATCGATAGAATGCCTTTTTTTTAATTTATAGCTATATTTAATGTAATAAGAGATATTTAATATTTTTTTAATATTTTTATTGAGTGCCAAAAATTGTAGCTCGATCGTATATATATCCTTAATATTCTATATAAATGAGTAAGTGTCTGACTCTAACATTCATGCTTTTTTATTTTATTGCTTAATCATTTTAACATGCATTTAATTCAAACTTTTATGTTGCTTTTTGTTTTGTAGAAAACAATCAAAACTTATCAATAGTTTAAAGCTGTTATCGGAGGCAGTTTGTTAGTGTAAAAACATCGATAGTACCGATAGTTCTCCAGCTCTAACACACACACACATGCGATATGTGCTTGCCCCTTTTCAAAATGTCGTCAGTTCACTAGATTAATGAAATGCTAAAAAAAGCACAACACTCAGTCTAGTGTAATGCAGATAACTTGTTGTTTATAGTTGGTAATAATTTATGCTTAAATTTAATTAATATTCGTTGCTTCCCAGCTAGCAGATAACAAATTGCCAATTGTCTCTCTCTCTTTCTCTTTAATTTATATTAGTTTATTTCATTTTGTTCACTTTGAAGTCGCTTGTGTGTCGCTCTTGCTCTCTAAGCGGCAATTAATCATTTGGGGGCGCTAAGGCAAGTGGAAATTCAGATTGTTTGGCGCACTGTCAAATAAATTAACATTTTCGGCATTTGCAGTCAGGTGCGTTTAAATCTCACATACGTTTTAATATCACGCATACGCAGCGTATAACAAAATTCATTTATTTATGCAGCCATAATCAATCAATATGGCTGCTGCTTGATTTTATTATTTCTTTATTTTCATTACGCTCTCGCTCGCTCAATGATTGTTGACGTCGCAGGCACTACACCGCACCCCCCCGCCGCCCATCCCACTCTCCCACCCTCTAACGTTTGCTTCGCTTGCTCGCGCTGTAATTCGCGTTAGTCGCTCCAGCAATTTATATCAATACAGATCCAATCGCATGTCCTTCATTTTACCTACCCCAACCCCCCCTCAAGCTTTAAGTGTGTGTGTGTGTGTGTGTGTTTGCTGATTTGATGTTTTTCGCTTTTTGTCTTTGATTGAGCTTGTTATGTGTGCGTCTTCCCTCCCCACCCTGCCGCACTACAACAAATTTGCACTCTACCCCCCCAACCCAACCACTTTTATAACTTCCAGCCATTGTATTTGTCTATCTAACTGCAGCATTCAATGCTCAATAGACGCCCCACCCACTCCTCGAGCTCAATGCCAAACATCTCGCGCTCAACTGATTTGCTTTTTATTTCGCTTTCGACTTTAGTCGACGCACAACATTTAAATGTCATACATTTCCATTGCCGCTAGATGGCGCTTTAAGTGCCACCTGACCTCGTCTCGTCTGTCAATATTTGTTTATTGATTTTGCCATAATAACATTCCCAGTGCGTCGATAAATTTCGATATAACGTATTCATAGCTTCCGGGCATGCAGCTTGGACGCCCCAGCGCAATGACAACAACAAGAGTTGCTCGCTCCATCTTTAGGCAGTTCAAGTTGTCAGATAAATCTTTAAAAAATGTTCAAAGCCTGCGGCTACAACAATAGTGAGTGCGGAGCCATTAACAATATCATTATTACAGTTACACATTTAATGGCAGCTGAGAAATGTTATCGATTACACTGAGAGAAATCAATATGGAAGAAGCTTAGAACAGTTTGATATTTTTAAAGCATTTTTAATAATTAAAATATATTAAAATCTTAGAGATTGAGCAAGAGATTAATAAATCGAACGTTATAAGCGTAAGAAAGAAAGACAGATAGAGAAAGTGAGAATGTTGTAAGAGTAAAATACATTAGAAATAAATTAAAAAGTGAGCTGCATAATTTAAAAATATATAAAAATACTTTGCATTGAGTTTTTATTATTATAAATCTAAAAAAACGTTAAAAATTCCATAATTATTTTTTATTGCTATTTATTTTTAAATCGTTAAGCGTTAAAATAAACGTCGCTTCATTGCCTTAACTAAAAAGTTTCATAAATAATGTGCATAAATATTTCAACATATGCTTAGCTTCAAAAATATATAACCAACTGTTAAAAGCGAAACAAGCGTTAGTTAAATTATAAGTATGCATATATAAGAAGCTAGTAGCGTATGTGTGTCTGTGTGTGTGTGTGTGTGTGTAACAGTGCGTATGTGTAATGCATTGGGACGTTGTCGTAGCAAATTTTAATCGGCTCAGCGTCACGCACAGCAAACACAAAAAGAAAGAAAGCGTCAGAGTAAAGAGTGCGCAAGAGAGAGAGAGACAGAGAGAGAGAGAGAGAGAGCGAGAGCTGCTTTAACGCTTTTGCATTTGGAGTGTGTGTTCGAGTTGCGAGTTGCACGTTGTCAACGCAGTCGATGTCAAATTGGAATTTACATTTGCATACGCTCATCAGTCAGCGCAGTCGAAGCAGCGATCGAAGCACACACACACACACACACGCACACACACACACATGCATACATGGAACGGCTTTTACGCTTGGGGTAGAGCATTCGTCTTGTAAACATGAAGTTAAGCGCCATTAATTTTGCCATCCCAGCCAAGCACTTAGCACTTACGACCCACACCCACCCAACCACCCACTTTCACATTTGCATTGCGTTCAAAATCACTTTAGTGTGGCAGCGACTGCGGCACGTTCATTGCAAATATTTTAGAAGCAGCAGCAGCAGCAGCTGAACGAAAAAAAAAAGCGTAAAATGTTGGCAAAAAGTTGCGCGAGTTGACGCGTGATTTACGCCAAGTTTTAATTTAATTTCTAATGCTGCTTGATGCGATTATTCAACGCTCAATGCGTAATTAAATTAGCTAACGGCGCATGCTGCGTATGCGCAATATTTGAAGCTCTCAAATATCAATGCGTATTAGCCCAGACATTGCTCCCCCGAGGACTCTGGCACCTGGGACTCTTCCTCAATGTTGATCCCTATTAGTAGCGCAAACAAGTTGGCTTGTCCTAGCCGCTGTACTATGGGAAATTTGAACACCTTTTGTGGTAAATTTCCATTTTTTAATAAAAATAATAATTATCTCGTAGAATATTGAGCTAAAAAATTAAGCGAATGTATTTTTATACATTAATTTTAATATAATTATATTATATATATATGCTAAATTAATTTTTACTACAGCTATTTTTTTTCTAAAGTTCTAAAGTTATTTTAGCATCACCTGAAGTTTTATACTGTTAATTCATAAGCCGAACTGAAATATCTTGCCCTAATTTTTAGTTTTGATCTCAAAAGTGTACAAATTTCCCATTGTACTTGCTTGAGCAGCCACATACTAGTGTCTGTGTGTCTGTGTGTGCGTGTAGATGCTATCTGGCCTAGTCCTGTAAGTCCTGTGGCTCAATTGAGAGGCAGCAGCCATTGCCATTGTCCTCGCAGCTTAACCGCAAATCCTTTTTAACATATAAAAAGTAACGTTTTGTATCCTGCCACACACAATTGTAGGTAGCTCCGTCCCTCTGTCTGGCTGTCCGTCTGTCTGTTGTCAACACCATTTTATGCTTGGGCTATGTTCGTTGTCGTTGTCCTGCGTCGTCCTGTGCGTTGGCGTTCAATTGAATTTGCGATATGTGCATATTTAAGCACTGAGCTGGGACCGCAGCTCCTGCTGCTGCTTCTGCTTCTTCTTCTTTTTCTTGTAGTTGCTGCTTCACCACTATCAAGTTGCCATTGCCTTTGTGCTAGGTAACGTCTGCAATTGATTTTTTATTGCATGATAAAAGCAAATGCCAAACACTCGCCCATGTCCATGCCCATGCAACTGCTGCTGCTGCTGCTGCTTCTTCTTCACTACGTTGCTGCCACATTGTACACAACGCACAAATATTTACTAAACAGCAGCAAGTTTATTGCTGCACTTGCTCAGACACAATAGCTGAGCTGGTGCTATCAGCTAAGCTACAGTTTAAGTGTTTGGCTTGCAATTTGTTTAAGTCAAATATAAAAAAAATTCAGTCAAACTATTTCTTTTTAAATAATTTTAGTAAGAAAAGTTACTAGTGTGCAATTCGTCAGTTAATGCGATAATAAATAATTAAATAAATAAATGCAATATTGTATATATAAGCAACGCATTAAGTAAAATGATTTCATATTAATGTGAGAGGCATAAGCCTTATTTAAATTATTATATGCAATTTAGCAAATTTTATAATATTTGTCAACTTACCGCTGACGAACGAAGTAAAGACGTCATGCAATCTAAAAATAAATTTAAAAGTTTTTATTAATAAGCTTAATAATTAATTATCTTTTGCATTAATTTACTGTTTATAATTTTAGATTATATATTTAATACCAGTCATAAACTGTCTTAAGCCTAATTAGATTATCTTTATATACACTTATTGCTTATTTTGTTTCATATTTTTTATATATCTATAGCTTACCAAATCACTTCTGAAGCAACAATTTAGCTATACAATTTAATTTATGCATATTAAACAAAGATTGATTACCAAATAAAATAAAATGAGATGCAAGAAATTCGAGGAATTTAAGCGCAAGAATCTCAGCGACTCGAATTTCATTTAAAGCAAACGACTCTTGACTCTGCAGGGGGGGGGCCATCTATTTGTTATTATTTTATCATGCATATATTTAAGAGATTTAGCTGCCATCCCCCCTAAATGCCACGCCCACAATTTCATGCCTATTAGAGAGTATTTACTCTTGGCTGGCAACTACTTTGCGCATTTCACGCTGTTTTTTTTATTTATCGTCGTCTCTTTCGTATTTTGATAACATGACGCAAAGTCAATTTTGGGTGGGAAAAAGTTTTTAGAAAATTGAACGAAACGAAATTTGAGCAATGACAGCAGCCCGCATGACCAAAAAGGACGAAGCCTGTTTATGTTTACTGTAATGTGTGTGAGTGCCCATGTGTGTGTGTGTGTGTATGTGTGTGTTTTTTACTGTCTGTGATTTGATGTTTACAATAGCAAAAGGATGCGGCATAGCCAGACGCAAGGACAACCAAGCCAAAGCTTTTAGAGTGCTGTTCAGCTAACGAGCAGGCAGCGACGTCGACTGCGAGGCGTTGAAGCAGCAGCCAAGTGATTTCAATAAATTTGATGGTTTTCCATTTGCAAACCCAAACTCAATCGTCGAATACGCAGTAAAAAATTTCGAATTACGCAGAG
This sequence comes from Drosophila busckii, assembly GCF_011750605.1. NCBI lineage: Eukaryota > Metazoa > Arthropoda > Insecta > Diptera > Drosophilidae > Drosophila > Drosophila busckii. The sequence continues at coordinate 17,153,915 of NC_046604.1, read as the reverse complement.
TGTGTGAAGCTGAAGCTGCTGGCGAACAGTGATGCCAATTGCGCTTTTTTCCCGTCAGATTTTGATATTTTTGAAGCGATTGTGATTTAAATTTGAAATTAGAAATAATTTCAATATAATAATTAAAATTTAAATATTTTCTTCTAATTGCTGATTGCCGTAAAATTTTTTGAATTTGTTGAAAATATTTTGAAAATAATTATTAAAGCCAAATACTTTTTTTTAATAAAACACATTTTACTTAAATTTTTTTTAACCTTTTTTTCATTGATATAGCTTAAAAAAAAATCTGACATCACTGCTGGCTGACGCTGAAGCTTCAGTTATAGCCAGGAAGCTGTCTTTGCTCAAATGACTAATACAAGCAAAGTTATTGACATGGCAGCAAGTTTAGCTTTAGCAGCAACGAGGGTAACACACACACTACAGTCAGCGCAGAAAGTATGCATACATCCCAATTCGGTCTGCGTATAACTTCAAAATGACTGCTTTATGTAAATCCCACGGATAACGTTTTGCAAATTGAATTTTTAGCATTCTATTTTATTTATTTTTTTCTCGCTCGCTCGCTGCTTTGCCAGCTCGTTCTATCGGACGTTTGGCATCCGCATTCACATTCGCATTCGCATCTATTTCAATCGCAGCCAAACTCATAGATACTTCGAGTCCTAGTCGCATGACAGTTAAGCCAACTCGGATAAGCGTCCCCAACCAAGCGACAGCGACAACTGAAAGCCAACTGTCAGCCATTGATATTAGCATATAGGCATAGACCACTATATAGACATATCTTCATGTGGTTGAACGTCATGTTCAACTAATTGAATTTTAGCTACTACACCTGTTTTTTTATTTTCATTCGATTGATTGATTGATGCCTCACACACAAATTGAGTTGCCAACACAATATTTGCTTCATCTTTAAATTTAATTGAGCTTGGAAATATATCGCATAACGTATGGAAATTGAATTTTATTTTTTAATTGGAAATTTGCTTGCACTGGGTTGTGCGTTATTTGAGAAATTTTAAAGCAATTAGTATTTTGCTTAGTATCAAAATAATAATTATGATTTAAAGCTAAGCAAGCGATGGGCGCTCTCAGGCTAACAAAGCAGCGACGCTTTCGTTTAGTCGCAGCAGCAGAATGATCTAGCTAAGAGCAGAGAGAGAAAGAGCAAAGTGTGGGCGGCTGGGAGGTAAAGTAGCAAGGGAGGCGACTCATAGTTAAGGATCAAGCAGCGAACAAGCTGCTCGCATATTTATAAAAAATAATTTTAATATACATATTTGTTCAATATATTGATTTGGTTTAACGAGCAGCATAGACTGCACATATATATATATTTACTATATATTTCTCTCTCGATTTTTTGTTCATAATTTTGTCTGTAATTTATTAAAATTTATTTCCCACTTGATTGTTAGAAACAAATTATATTTGCGTATAAGATTAACAAAATATTTTTTTTTCATTAGCCTGCACTACAAACAAAAGTTTGTTAATAATGCTTAAATATTTAAATTTAATTAACATTATTAGCAAACTTTTGTTTGCAGTGCAGCCAAATTTTAAGTGTTAACAATTTATAAACGCAGTGGGCGTGGCTGATCCGCATAGACATTGATGTTGACACTGCAGGGAGCGATCGTGGACGTGCGTGAGGGAGAGCGACGAGCTGTGACCAGCGGCGAGTCGCTGCGCTGCTGATTGCGCACCTGGTTAAGCGAGAAGCGCAAATCATCGCCCGCTGGACGGGATGTGGTAATGCGTATGGGCAGATTGTTGAGTCGCGTATGTATGGAGGGATTGGCTTTGACTGGAACACCATTCACTTGAAGATTAAGCAGCTTGCGCTCGTTCAAACGTGTGGCAGATAAACGACGCAAGCTCGCATTGCTATCTGAGGCACGAACGCTGGCATTGATGTTGCTGCTGCAGCCGGAACTGCGACGCTCCAAAACGATTGGAGCAGCAGGCGGAGCGGCGGGGGGAGCACTTTGCCTTGGAGATTGAGGTGCAATGGGCTGCTTGAGTGTGCTTAATCTTCTGGTGCTTTGCTGCAGTCGCTCGGCTCGCCGTGAGCTGTGCACAAAGCAGGGCACCATGCCCGGCAGTCGATCATTGGAGGTCACACGCTGCAAATGCGAGCTCATTATTACCACAGGCGCCAACACCGGATTCGGCATGGACATTGCTCTCATTGGCTGTCGATTCAGTCGCTCCCGCTCACGCTCCTGCTCTCTTCGCCGCTGCGTTTCGCGCTGCTGCAGCCGCAGTCGATCTCGCTCTCTTTCTCGCTCTAGTGCCTGCAGTCGCTGCTCATCCAGCGCACGCTCCCGCTCACGTTGACGCTCACGCTCGTGTTGACGCCAGCGTCGCTCCTGCTGCAGCTGCAGTTGCTCGTGCCGCTCATCTCGCTCCAGCTGCTGACGCTGCGTCGTTGACTGCACCAAAAACTTGCTCAGCCGCTTGTCAATGACAAAACTCTCAGTGCTACAACGTGCGCCCATCTTATCCTCACTCACTTTGGTGTCAATCTCTATGCGCACACTCTTGTCCACCTCGCTGTGTGCGTCGAGTGCACCTATGTTTATGTTAATGGCGCAGCCGCTGCTGTTGCTTCGCTTGCCACAGAGTTTGAAGGTGGAGCTGGACGGGCTGCTCCTCGCCACTGGTTGTTGCCTCAAATTGCTGTAGCTGGCGCTGCCGCGTCGCACTTGCCCCACGCTCTGGCTGCTGCTCTGGCGCATGGTGGTGACGCTTTGGCCACGTCGCATGCTTTGATACTCATCGCGCTGGCAGCAGCTGCTCAGCAGCGGCGGCATCTTCCGGGGCTCCGCCCTCACCTTTATGGGCGTTGGCGCGGCACTAGCTATGGATTGAAAATCTGGCAGCAAACTGCGTCGTCGATATTCCACAAAATTGCTGCTCGGCTTTGGCTCAGTGCGCTGCTTAAATTTGTTATTATAGTAATAGGTTTCAAATGTGGGCGGCTTGGGTGGTGGTGGCGTCAATGTGGGCGTGGCTTGCGTGCGCTGATAATGCGACATTAGATGCACCGGCTTATCCGCATAACGAAAGTTGTACGATTGAATTTTGAATGGATCATTTCGAAAGACGTCCGCGTTCTGGCGCCTTGAGTAAATGCTGCATGGCACATCTGTTTTGATTTATTTTAATGTTAGCTTACACTCTGCTACATAACTCAAGTCACTTACACAGAGCGCGATTCATAGCTCGCTTAGAATTTTATTCAAACTGTTGCCAAATTGTTGCAAAATTAAATATTGCGCGCCAACAATCATCTAAAGAATTTTTATTAAAAGAAAATTTTTGTTTATATCAAAATTATTGTAGCTGCCCCAAAATTTGAAATTGTTGACACAGTCGACTTTGTTTTTTTCAGCTGCGGTGCAAGCAAAGGCGCATGCATATTGAAATTAAATTGAAATATTTTATTATTTATTAATTTATTATTACTTGATTTAATTTTATTTATTTATTATTTAATTTCATTTATTTATTTTTTTATTATTTATTGCTGCCAAAACATGTACTTCAATCATTTAATTGCCTTTAAAACAAACCGCAAGCAGTTCGAGGAAGCGAGCTGACTGCTATAACATTAAACATTGGACTAAAGCCTGACGTACTTCACATAAGCCAGCCAAAAGCTAAATTCATAATACATACGTGACAAAAGCTGAGAGTTGCAACAGCTTAGGCGGCGCACGCACAAAAAAAATTGAGAAAGATCTAACACAGGCAAAGAAAAAAGCGCGACTTACCGTCGAAGAGAACCAGAGAGCCAGAGAGCGCAGCATGTAAGAGAGCGCAGCTTGTAAGAGAGCGCAGCTTGCAAGAGAGCGCAACTTAAGATGGCGCACCAAGGGAACGCAGCACAAAGCACAGAAAGAAAAAGCAACAAAAAAAAACACTTGCAGACTTTTGCAGCGCAGCACACTAACACAGCTGCAATTTGCCTCTAGAAAAAAAAAACACACACACGCACACACAGCGAACTGACGAAGGAGCGCTAGCGCTCCAACTCAAGGTGACTTCGCAATTAGACTGCACACACGCATATTGACATTATATTAATGCGTAATTATTAATTAATGCATAATTACATTAACTATTTATTAAAAAAAAACACTTTAATGATTGCTTATTGCTTAGCACTTGCATTTGCGCATTTAAATTTGCGTAAAAAAAAAAATAGCAACACACACACACAACGAAACGCGACGAAGAAGCGCTATGGCTCCAGCTCAATGAGACTTTGCACCCACGCACAATTACATTATATTAATGCATAATTATTAACAAATCACTTTAAATATTGCTTAGCACTTGCTTTTGAACTTGCGCATTGCGCTCTCAAATTTTTACTACGCCACTCTCATGTAGTAAGTGCGCAATTCGTTTACCGTTGATCCTTGCTCTTGTAGACTAAATGCTGCACAGTGGGCAATAATTTATTAAGGCTTACGAAAGTTGACTTCCATGAGCTATTTTTTTGTTGCTAATTTATTTAAATTGCATTGTGTTAGTGCAAGGTTTAATTAATAACTAATAATAAAGTGCATATATATATATTATTAATGTGTTTCTTTAAAATCAAAGTGAGCCTTAAGCTTTTGCTTGTGTGTGCATTGCCGCTCTCTTGTAGTAAGTGCGCAGTTCGTTTACCGTTGATCCTTGATGCTGCACAGTGCGCAATAATTTTGTATTGCCTACGCAATTTGACTTCCATGTGCGCAGTTTTTGTTGCACAAGCTTTTGCTTGTGTGTGCATTGCGCTCTCAAATTTCTGCTGTGTCTCTCTCTCTCTCTCATTGTAAGTGCGCATTTCGTTTACCGTTGATTCCGGCTCTTGTAGACTAAAGACAAATTGAAAACTCACATTTAAATGCTTGTTCACTTGATTTCATTTTCAATGCGGCACCCACTAAGCAAGCTGCGTTTTTTTTGTTGCTAATTTATTTCCTGTGGTAAATTGCAATGTGTGCAAGTGTAAGTTAATAATTATTAATAAAGAGCATAAATATATTATTAATGTACATCGTGAAAGTCAAAGTGATCTTCGGCGTGTTACTTAATTAATGTTCGTTGTGTGTATCGCTTATTTGCATTGCGCTAAGCTGCCCTAAATGCTAATTAATGAATAATAATAAAGTGCATTAATATATTATTAATAAACAGCAGCTAAAGCTGTTGCGTAGTTAATTTTCGTCGCGTCTGTACATTTTTTTTGTGTCTCGTCGTCGCTGCAGTTTTTTTTCCCTCTCTCTCTCTCCTTTTGCTGTGTCGCTCTCTTGTAGTAAGTGCGCAATTTACCGTTGATCCTTGCTCTTGTAGACTAAATGCTGCACAGTGTGCAATAATTTTTACAGCCTACGCAAGTTGACCTGTGTATTTTTTGTTGCTAATTTTTTTGAGTGCTAAATTACAATGTTTATTAATAACAAATAATATAGTGCATATTTTTTGTTACTATTTTTTTTGTGTGTTAAATTGCAATGCAATGTTATTGTTTATATAATAATAAAAAAGTGCATAAATATATTATAAATGTGCAGCGTGAAAATCAAAGTAAGCCGAAGCTGTTGGTTGCTTTTATAATTTTCGTTGCGTCGCCGTCGCTGCATTCTCGCTCTCTCTCTGCCGCTCTCATTGACGCGGGCGTCTTATACTTTTTTTCTGTCGCCCGTCGCTGTATTCTCGCGCTCTCTTCGTCTCTCATTGTCCGCGTGTGTCAATATTAATTCCATATTCGCTCATGTTTAGTGCACTTCGCAAAGGAGCAAATTTTTTTTTCTTATTTGTGCTCTCATTTGATGCGCTCTCCCGTATTCACATGGTAAGTGCTCAATTCTTTTACCGTTTGTCATTGCTCTTTGTTGTAGGCAGCACATTGACTGCAAACTGATTATTTCTTTCTATGCACAGTGTGCTTTGATATTATTATTTTAAGGCTTACAAACAGCTGCTATCATTGCTTTATTAATGCAATGCCATATGAACAGCCACAATTACATTTATTTATATATTGCAGCCTAATTATATTTAAGCTAATGCTTTGCCTATTTTTTTACCACAGCTTAAAGCTTTGAATTAAATGTAGCTACTAAATTGTTAGTTGATCTAACTATTTGCTATTTAATTGAGTTTCACTTTTTTAGCTTTAGCTTCATTTATAAATAAATAGTTAGGTAAATAGACAAGTCCACGCCTGTCGAGCTATCAATTAGGCTTTGGCTACATTACTGTTTATTATCCTTGTTGTTATTGTTGCTATCATTATCGTTGTTGTTATAGCGGGTCATTTGATTTCGTTTTGGTTTCGTTGCTCATTATTATTGCATTTAATGCTGCTGCCTGTTGTTAATGTTAATGTTGTTGTTGTTTTTATTTTTTGCGTGTTGCTGTATTTGTTGTGATTGCTGCTGTGCCTTGTCATTTGGCATTCGACTAATGAGTTTTGTGATTTTCCATTTATTCATTGAATTTTTTAATTAGTCTCGCATTGCTTTTTATGAGCACAAATTGTTGCTGTTGTTGTTGTGATTGTTGTTGACGGCATAAATGTTGTAATTGAAAAATAAATGAGGCAATCAACTTTTTGACCTGTCATGTTTGCGAATATTTTAGCTATGCGCGCAACGCCCACCACCCACAAACTGTTGCAATTTGTAGTTAACCCCCAAACGCAGCACCACCCACCCACCCACCAATCGCCATACGCCACTGTGTGGCCAACACATCAAAATTACAATGTTGTGGCAGTTGCTGCCGCAACAAAAATTCACCCCAACCCCAGCCCCCCACCCACCAACAGTTCAAGCCAAAAGGTAATTATAGGCTTGGGCGCTGCATTTGTTGCTGTTGTTGTTGTTGTTGGCATTTTGCACTGCACTGAGCTCTTTTTTGATTGTAATTGTTGTCGATTGTCATTACTGTTGTTGTGCCCCTCGCGCCCCTGCACCCGATTGTTGTGGTAGATATTTGTTGCCTGATTTTCGCATTTCGAACTCCGTTGATGGCCGCTTACCGCTTTACCGCCCGCTGCTCTCGCTCGTCCATTGTTGCCGCCAGTTTTGTTGCGGCCTTGTTTTCGTGGTTTGTTTGTTGGGCAGCATCACATTGCCGCGACTGTCAACACAATTGTGTTGCAGCCTCAGTCGAGCCACTCGCACAGCCTCAACCTGAACCAATTTTTCCAGTCAGATTTTGTGCAACTAATGCGCATTGACTTGTTAAGCTTTTGTGCCCAGATTCATACGCATTATTAGCTTGGCTCAATAACTGTATTAGCCCCAGCAGAGCCATAATTAGTTTCCTGCTGCCAAACAAATCGCAGAACTGGGCAAGCCATAGAAAAAGTTTGCTAAATAATTTTTGCAACATTTAAAGAAAAATTGCAATGTACAGTAACGTTCAAAAAAAATGTGGTACCTTAAGTTCAGATACAGTTTCTTACTTAAGCATTTAAATCGTATGAAACCAATAAATAAATATAAATTAAAAACACTAAAATTTACATATTAAATGTGAGTTAAAATCAAGCTTCAATATATTTATTGCAGCTATGACAAAGCAATAAAAAAATATATAAAGTTCAAAATATTTTTAATAAAAATGTGGCAAATTTAAAAACGTTTAAATGAAAAGAAAAAGCGCAGTTTACATTTTTGAAATTCTTGGAATTTATAAATGCTGAAAACAAGTTATCAATAAAGAAAAGTTACATTGAATTTCATTTATGAATTTTATTTTTGATTGCAACTCGAACACAATTGAGCAAATACATAAATAAATGCAAAATAATAAACGCTGACTATTGGACCATTTGTTTAATATTTGTAACTTGTTAGTCAAACGTTTAGTTTAGCTGGAAATAGTTAAAACTTACTTTAAGCCTTTGGCTCACTAAACGTGTTGAATTTCTCTTCATTTTGACAGCATTACTCAATAGATTTTGTTTTTAAAGCGTTCAACGTGGCGCCCGAAATTGGCTGCTGCTGCTGTTGGGCGGTGGGTGGGGCTGAGATTTTGAAAATTTTGAGCACGTTTGCGACGTTCAAAAGAGATTAAAAGCGTATAATTGTCGCCTTAGCAGCGAAGACAAGCAACACGCACAGAGCGAGAGAGAGAGAGAGCGGCAAGGACTCGAAGTTTTCTTTGCAAGTTTTTGTGGGTGGGTGGCGACTTGTTAGTGTTGTTTTTATATTTTTTTTTGGCCATGACCGTGCTTTTGCTTTGGCTGTCGGGCATGATTTAGGCAAAGAGCTTCACAACGTTGAGTTAGAGGCTTGAAGGCCTTTCTCAGCTTCAGCTTCAGAGACCCCCAGCAGCAAGCAAATTTAATTTCCGTGACAGAAATAAGTTTTGCGCTCAAATGCACACACACACACACACACACACAGACAGAGTGAGCTTCTATTGCGTGCGTGTGTATGCGTGAGCATTTAACAAGTTGCAGACTTGACTTTTATTAAAAGCTCATTAAGTACGCGCGTCTAAGCTTCGCATTATAGTTATAGTTTTGTCTGCGACTTAAACAGCGGTAAGATCTTTGGGCTGCTTTTGTATTTTTAAATTCAGTTGACTTTTATATCGACAAAGGAAGTATTTTTCATTTGATACTCCAGAATTCAATACTTTAGTATGACCGAAAAGCAAAAGGCTGAAGCAAATCGTTACCCTGGCTTAGAGCCCTTGAGTTAGTTGCCTCTTATATTAGCGATAAGGTTTGTTACTCAACTTACACCTATAGTTACATTTTTGATAAAAAAAAAATAAATAATAAATAAATAAATAGAAAAAAATATTAAAAAAATATATTCTTTTATTAATTAATATATTTATATATATATATATAAAAAATATTAAAAAAATATATTATTTTACTAATTATTTTTTTAATATTTTTTTCTATTTATTTATTTAGCAAAAAATATAAAAAAATATATTTCATTTTATAAACATAAAACAAACTGAATTTCTATTTATTTTTATATTTTTAAAAAAATAATTCAAAAAAAAAATATTTTTTTATATTTTTTTTTATTATTTTTTATTTTTTTCTTTTAAAAATTTAACTATAGGTGTAAGTTGAGTATATTAATTAACATACATATTTTATTTTTAATACTTTGATTTTAATGTATTGGAAGTGCTCTTAAGTAGAGAACTAACAAAAAGTTATTATAAATATATTGAGCAGTTTATTTTGCCTTTGATTTGAATGCAAAGCTTTGAGTAAGAAAAAATGCAATTTTTTTTTATTTTTGCTCTCTATTTTTTATTTAAAATCTGTCTGTTTAAACAATAAGTAAATTGTATAAATAATATTAAATTAACAGAGCCCTAACATCTTTTTAGCTTGTTGGATTTATCTATAGGCGAGAAATTGAAATATTTCTTTGATATATGAAATATTTTTTTTTATTAAATTTACACTATGTAAATTTTTCAGCGTCTCAAATAAGTAAAGGCTACGAAACTGTAGCGTAAGATAATGCATCAATACAATTTACTTAGAGTTCGTTCGTTCGTCAGTCAGTCAGTCATCATTAGGCGTACAGGTTGGTGACATCATCATCATCATTTTGGCCAGTAGAGAACTTTGCTTGAGAGCTCACCTTGACGTGTTGCTGCTGACGTGACATGGCTGCAACGTCGTCGTCGTCGTCGTGCAACCCGCCAAAGTAGCAGCCAATTTTTCAGTGGCCCAGAAGTAAGACAAATTGTGCGGTCCAAGCAAAAAAAAAATATATATATATATATCACTTGCTGCGTGCCCCAAATCGAGTGCGGCGCTCACTCTCTTGCAGCTTTTTGCGTCTTTTGCTAAATCAAAATGGCAGTTGGCACGCCGCGCTGCCCGCTCAAGTGATTTAGTTGCGAGGCGACTCCTTTAGCTTGTCGCTGCTCTTACTTGGCATTCATGACCGACCACAGGCCAAGGACTTGCTCTTGAGCCAGCGCCAGTCCCCCAGCTCGCTCTCACTCTGTGTGTGCCACAAATTGGCGCAAGGCCTGCGCTCGTGCGCAAAAATTTCTGCTGCTCACATGTGAAGTGGCCGAGCGCAAATTAACTTAAAAAAAAGAAACTGAGTGCAAGTGAGAAAGCAAATCATCATTTTTTTTGCTGGTCAGCAGAAACTAAAAAAAGGAAAGTCGACAGTTGCTAACATTATGATTATGTAAGCTTTACCTTTTCTGCTGCTGCTGCTGCTGCTTCCTCTTCTTACGCATTCATCTTGCTCTGTTGTTTAGGAAAGTGTCAGGCAGTTTGAGAACAAGATTGTGACTCATTAAATTACATTGCAAATGTCATTGTAAAGTAAGTAAAATGAGCCTGAGCCGAAGTGCGAGGTGGTGCGTTGGGTGGGGGCTGGGGTGGGGTGTGTGGCTTGGCAGGTTGACTGAACTGAGACAGACGCGTCGTTGGCATAAGCAACATTCATTTATTTATATATTACTTTCGACTCTCTCTCTCTCGCTCTCTCGTTGCATGTGGCACGCCCTGCTGCTCACTGTGCCAGCAATTTAAAATGATAATTTACACAAATGCGTTTAAATAAATAAAACGCACCAAGCCAAGTTGTTGCCCGCCCGCTCCCCGCTTTAGGGCGTGGCATGTGACGCACAAGCAAACTTCCTGCGACAGTTGCCTCCCCCCCACCCAACCAAGCAACATATAAATTTTTTGGCCAAAAGTTGCCGCTGTTAGGTGTCGGCAACAATTGTCCTTAAATCACGCGTAATGAAGTTGTCGCCCCACCACCCCCCACCCCCCAAGCTCGCTTTCTACCTCTTCTGCTTTATATTACATTTATTGTTGTTGTTGTTGTTGTTGCTGTTTCGTTGTTCTTATTGTTTTTGCATTTTATCGCAGCGCATTTATTTTTGCATTTTCAATGCTTTTTCTGCCTTTGTGGGCGTGTCCGCGTACCATTAGACACTTGCCACGAGTTGGCAATTGAGCTTGCCACGTCGCTCACTCTAGCGCTCGCTCACCAAGGTGTCCCAACACTTTGGACGCGCCACGTCGCTAAGCAACAAAATGCGTACTTCAAGTAGCAAGCGAATAAGTCAAGTGGCCGCCACTCTGTGCGCATTTTAAAGCGTTCACTATTTTATGCTCAGCAGCTCAATAGACGCGACGAAAAAAGAGATATAGTCGTTTATATATCGACGCATTTCCGCGAAAATATCGTAAGACGCTTTTTATTGAAATTGAGATTTTTATGCAAACATGTTTTAAATCCATTTTAAATCCCATCTCTTATAATCTGGATAAATATTAGAATGATATTCTCTATAGTTATAAAGATACAATGATTTACTTCCTTGATATTGTTCAAGGCTACACCAGAAATAAATCATTATTAACGCTCTCCTGTTAAATTTGATTTTTGACATACGATACTTTCGCAGAAATGCATCGATATATAGTCGAAAATTCTTAGCAGCTGGCATAAGTATTACCTTAATATTTATTTGATTTATTAAAGTTAACTCAACTATAAAGTTGCTTTATTTAAATATATTTGATAAACGGAGCTACGAGAACTACGAGACGAGTTTAGCAGATATAAAAGGCTCATTTGTAGTATAAAGATATAATAAAATATTGTAATAATAAAAAAAAAAATATAAGTTAAATCTAAGTTGCCACAACTAAATCATTCCAATCATTAAAATCGCTTTAAATTCAGCTCATTCTACGATTGGTCTGAGATCTTTCAAACTAAAAGCATCTTTCAAACTATATCTATATATAGAGCACAACGTTTTTTAAGCTTCCAATAAGAGCTCAATTTTTCTACGATTTTAGTAAGTTTTTTTTTTAAATTAATATATTTAATCGTTCAGGGTATTCTGAACTTAACCGGAAGTTTAACAATTGGAAAGTGCGACTTACAATTATTTAAAAAAAATAAAAAAATGTACAAAACTATAATATTATACGGATAGAGGGAGTAAGTTTATTATCGCTTTTAATAACGTAGAAGCTGTGTTTTATTTTGCATTTAACAATATTTGTTGAGCATATTATAAGCGCTGAAAAGTAGGCAACAAAAAGCTTAAACAAAAGTTGAGCTTAAGCTAACGTCGAGTTTCGGGGATTTAGTTAAAGGCTAAGAATATTTTTCTTTTATGCCAATCGAGTAATTGTTGGTACAATAGCTAGCCCGGGCTATAGTCTAATTCATTATATATTGCCGTATGTCTTTTTATATTCTACTTCTATGTATTCCAATTGAACGTCTCTATGGATTGTTCTATTTCCTGATGTACTCGAGTGCAACTCATGAGTAGTACTAGCTACAGAATTGTTTATCTATTTCGCTAGCTCAGCTGGTGACGCATTGAGCAACGATTTGACGTTTGGTTGCTGCGCTGGTCAATGCGAATGTTAAAACCTGCAACACGTGCCAATTTGCAGTTAAATGTTTGTCATTTGTCACACGCTCAACTTGCTGAGCCCCGACCCCCCAACTAGCCACTGCAACTCAAGTAGCTTTGTTAAGAGAGAGAGAGAGCAAATGGTAGAGGGAGCTAGCTGCACCTGGGCCAAGTCACTGCTGTTGAAAATTACATGTTTACAGTTTACAGCGAGCAAAGCCAAATGTAAGCGTAAACACACATTAACTTTGCTCGCATACAATATTTTTCACTCAACAACAACTCACATGTGTGTGTGTGTGTGTTTGTGTGTGTGTGCATGACATGGCATATTTGGCTGACCTACAAACTTGCAGCGCTCGCTGCACTCGCATCTTGAAGAAGCAAATTGCGCTCAACCCAAACACATGTTTGCCACGCCCCCTTAGCGCACACTGCACTGTCTCTAAACAATAAGCAAGGCAGCCTAGAACAAAAAAAAATTCAGAGCACATTTTTTTGCAACAATTTTCCATTTATTTTTACTGCGGCTAGATAAGCACGGGCGACGGGCTGGGGCTCCAAGATGCTGACAAAATATGAAAACATGCTGCTTCCTTCTGGCTGCAAGTTTGCTGCTGCTGCTGCGGGTTATTGCAACAAAATGTCAACTGGGGCCCATAAATTGCGTCAGTCTGGCAAATTTTTGCTGTCGTCGTTCATTGTTGACATATTTGAACAACTATCTAAAGGTGAGCGGCAAACCAAAATTGCGGTTATAGCAGCAGCAGCAGCAAACAAAATAATAAACAACAACAACACGTGTTGTTGGTTTAAGTGGCTCTGGCTCGACAGCTTACGATCTAGTCTACCCTTGGATTGCTTTTGTCGCATATTTTAAATCCCCAGTTGAGTGGCAATCAAGCAACCCAAGCCAGCCCACAAAATTCCCAACTTGCCAACGACCTCGGCCTTGCCATAGCCAGCTGACTTAATTAAACAAGAGCGCACCACCACCACCTCTCTATGGGGGATGAAGTGACTGGCGACACGGAAGCACTTTTAAAGAAAATACTAATAATAATTTGACTGCCTCTAGTGTCCTCCACTTCGATGATGCCAAGCGTGAATTAGCGGCGCGTCTGCTCTTCAAATTAAATTGAGAGTTGCCAGTGAACTTCAAAGTGCGCTTAGATTGAAATACAGTGAAATATGGAATACAATAAGAAGTAGAGCATAATTTATAAGAATTCCAGAAATTTCAGTAGTGAAATCTAAGCCAATGTAGCCATAGAAATCTCTAGAGAGCGTAGCTTGAAATCTCTCAAATCAGCGTTGGGGGCACAGCCCTGCTCTGTATCAATTTCAAGCTCTTGAGAGTTTTTATTGTTTGGAATATTTATTTACGGCTATCATGATTTATTTAGGGCAAGCAAAAAGTTTAATCTCAATTTAATTTTAGGTTGCAGCCCCCAGAATTGAAGAGTTTTTAGTATATATAGAAATATTTATATTTTAAAATCAAATAAAATTATATAAATTATTAGTACTTACTGTAGAAATTCAAACTAGCGAACTATATACTAGAAATACTAATAGATCAATTATTATAAAAAAATAATAGAATCAAATAAATAAAATATAAAATATGCTGCAATGCAAATTGTGTAGTAGAAAATAAAGTGAAATCATTTATTAGAATTTATTGTATGAAATAAAACGTTGTAACTTGAAAGTTAAAATTCAAACTAAACGTATATACTGGAAATACTAATAGATCAATAATTATAATTAAAATATATTAGAGTCAAAGAATAAATAAAATGATCTGCATTGAATTTGTGTAGCAGAAAATAAAGAGAAATTATTTATTAGAATTTATTGTATGATATTAGTATATACCAGAAATACTAATAGATCAATTATTTTAAAAAATATTAGAGTCAAATCAAATATGAAATATTCTGAAATAATGAAAATAATGAAAAATAATTTATTAGGATTTATTGTATGAAATAAAATGGAAGCTAAACGCGTAACATGAGTTATTAGTATGTATATACTAAATAATACTAATTGAATAATTATTATAAAATCAAATATAAAATGAAAAATGAAAGAAAATTAAAGAGAAATAATTTATTAATAGAATTTATTGTATGAAATAAAATTCAAATTAAACGTTCATCTTTAGTTATTAGTATATACTGGAAATACTAATAGAATAATTAGTATAAAAAATATACAATTTAAATCAAATCTGAAATATTCAGCAATGAATTGTGTACTAGAAAATAAAGCAAAATAATTTATTAGAATTTATTGTATGAGCTGGAATTCAAACTAAACGCCTAACATGAGTATATACTCAAAATACTAATGGAATAATTAGTATAAAAAATATTAGAGTCAAATATGAAATATTCTGCAATGTAAAATGAAAAAAAAATAAAGAGAAATAATTTATTAGAATTTATTGTATGAAATAAAATGCAAGCTAGCTTGAGTTATTAGTATATACTGGAAATAATAATAGAATAATTATTATAAAAAATATTATAGTCAAATCAAATATGAAATATGCTGCAATAAATTGTGTACTAGAAAATAAATAGAGAATTAATATGAAATAAAATTCAAACTAAACGCCTAGTATATACTAAAAATAATTTATAAAGAGCAATTTCTCATTTAAACTGAAGCTCAACGCATTTCTACGAAATTATTCGATGCTTTGAAATGAATATTCATTTAATTAAATGCAAGTTTGAAATACAAGTGCGTTCTACGAATTTGGAAGAACTATAGGCCAACTTGTGTGTCCTCAAGCTGCTGCTGCGACCACGCAATGGGCCAAGCTAACAACGTCGCTAGCATTTTGTTATGGCTATAATTATATTTGACTGCCGTTACCGTAACCGTTACCGTTACCATTCTTAAGTGTGGCAAGGACTTGAGCAACGTTTATGGCTTTGTTCAGCTTGGGCTAATCCAGGTGGCCACTGTCGCTGTTTTATTTAATTTCTAGCCATGCGCGCTGCAATTGGCCACGTTAATGGCCCAACTCCTTTTTGTATGGGGCCGCCTACAATTGCTTTGGAGTACTTCCGCCGCCTTTGGGCAACGCCCTTGACTTTGCTACACGCCTCGAAAAGTTGTCAAGTGCCAACTGCCAACTGATTGTTGCAACATTTACTGTTGCATGCCCAATTGCACGTGCAATTGCCGGTGGCAGCAGCAGCAACGAAACTCAAAAGTCCAATCGAAATCTACACAAAATGTGTTGCTGCCTCTTTTGTTGCTGCTGCTGCTTTGACGACTTCAAAAGCTGCGCGTGCTGCATATTAGCACGTCTGCTACTATATAATGCTATATATATATGTTTAGCTTATCACCTGGGCAACAGTTGCATTTGCAACTTCAACTCAGCTTGAAGCGTCTGTACCAATTTTTTTTTGTGTTGCTTGCTAAGCTCAATTAGGCACGTTGTTGAATTTTTGTATTTTATTTAAATTTATTGCTGCAACTTGAATGCCGCTTATGCTTGGCTTGGCATGTGATGCATAAATTAAAATTTTCATGTGTGCACATTGCGTGAAAATTGCGTTTTAAATGCCAAAATTAAATACTGCAGTCGCTCATAATCTGACAGACATACCGGAGCCATATGCTTGCTGCATTTTGTGGCACACACTACAAAACACAAATTTAATTTATACGTGCAACTTTTTTGCTGCTTTTACGAGCTTCAAATTGAAAGCTGCCTGCCAGTTTTGTTCGTGTTGTTACCTCAATTTATTATTTGTGCCGCTTTTTAAAGCTTGCCTATAAATAAGACAACGAAATCTCTGATTTTGCCAGCAAAACAAAAAGTATATAGATAGATTTATTATATGCACAAAGCTTAAGCAACTGTATAACATTAACATATATATTTCATTTATTTCATTTCAGCAAAGAGATTTACAATAATTTCCAATGGTAAGTCGCAATTCAATGCAATTTAAATTTGATAATATTTTAATAAAGCGCAGCTCAGTTAAATTCTGAGAAAAATGCAAAAAGCGCAGCTCAGTTAAATTCTTATATATAGTATAATAATTTTAATATAGTGCAACATAATTTATTTAATAGGCTTGCGTTAAAAAGAATTTTGAGGCATCAGTTATTTTAAAGATGGAGTTCGTACATTAAATATAACTAAATTAAGAATTTATATAGCTAACTGTAGTATTTAATTTAATTCAATATATATATTACTAAATTAAGAATTAAGAATCGAGCTATCTGTAGTATTTAATTTAATTCAATATATAAATATTACTAAACTAAAAATTGTGTATTGAATTAAATTAAATACTACAGATAGCTAGATAAATTCTTCTATATATATAAATATAAACATTATATATACAATATTACTAAATTATGAATTGTATATTGAATTAAATTAAATACTACAGATAGCTAGATAAATTCGAAATATATATAAATATTATATATTTAAATACTACTAAATTTAGAATTGTATATTGAGTTAAATTAAATACTACAGATAGCTCAATATATTCTAGTCTTTGCTTAAACTAAAGCACTGCATAAATAAAATAAAAAATAATGAACTGACTGAAAGCAACTTGAAACTTTAAGCATAAACTTTAAACTATGAAAACTTTATGCATATGGCGTATATAATTTTGCTGTATTTATTTATTTTAAACTTGGTTATTGCATTTAATGCCGCGCCATGCCATAAAAAATCATTTGGATGCGTTAAAATGGCGTTACGGACGGACCAGAGAGAGAGAGAGAGAGAGAGAGAGCGACGGGCATGCGGGGATTGGAGTTTGGGATTTTGAGTTGGTCGCAGCAGTGCGCGTTAAAATTTCGTTATTATGTTGACAGCATTTTTGCTATTTTTACTTGAGCGCTTAACCAAGCACACACACACACACACACACACACACACGTATACACATGGCATATCCCTTGGTGTTATTTTGGTGTTTCCCTGAGCTTGTTTTTTGGTTGGCTGGCCTCGCACTCAGCAGCGCTCAATTCCCAACCTTTTTTAGCTGCCAGCCAGCCAGCCCAACTCCAGCGACCGTCGTCGCTTGTCAGTGATATATGGTATGTAAAAAAAAAAAATATATATATTTTTTTCCGCCTGTTGGCGCCGCCACACACACATACAAATGCAGTGCGGCAGCTATTTTGTGGCAATAAGCATGAAATTTAAATGAGAGCGCTAGCAAATCCAAGCAAGCAATTAAGCCATGTATCTGATAGATGCAGCTGCAACTAAAGTTGAATTTTATGCAACTTTGCTTCAACCAAATTGTGGCCTTTTAAATTATGCAAAATAATTTAGCATTTATAACTAATTGAGTGTCGATTGATATTCATTGCTGAAAACAACAAAAGTTGTAACAATTGCACATAAAATTATATGCACACTGCACAATGTTGTAAATAAAAACAACAAACAATATGCCAATACTATCAAATAGCAAGTTTGTGTGTGTGTGGCATGCCTCGCGGCTCTGCAACTTTCATTAGTGCTGCAAATATTTTGTAAAATTAAGGGCATTTTAGTTAGTTTATTTATTTATATATAAGCAAACGTTAGTTAAGATACAGCGTATGCTGGCAGCTGTGTCTGTGTGTGTGTGTATATGTGTGTGCAAGGGGTGCAAATGCGCTTAGGGTTGTTGCTTATCTAGCATTATGTTGCATACTTTTTGGGGGGTAATTTATAATTTCGACTACGTCCGAGTCTCGAGCATTGAATTGAGCTAAGCTACGAGTAGCTGCAAGTTGCGTGGGCATTGAGCATTGGGGTGAAATAGAGCGTAACAGTTTCACTTGAACAAAAAGCGAGGGGGGCAAACAACAACGGTAATAGCAACAAAATGGCAGCCAGAAACAAATGATGTTTAGTGACGCGCAAGTTTTGTGGAAATGAAAGCCAAAACGTTCAATTCGCAAGATGTTAGATAAGATAAATAGAATAAAAGTGCTACAGTGCTAGAGTGGCAGTCAATCAAAGCCCAAACACACACACACACACACACACTCGCACACATGTGTATGTGTAGCCCTCTAGTACAGCTAGCTAGCAACTTTACTATTTACTGTTCAACATACAAAATATTGTTGTAAATAATATGAACAATGACTTGCGTATTCACCAACAACTGACTGCTTTATTTTATATTCTGTTAGCTGAAATTTAAGCTATCAGTCTGTTGAATTCACTGCAACATCAACAAAATCACCAAACGAACTTATAAACAAAATAATAAATTAAAACCAAGTTGAAAACTGGAAAACGCTACTTAAGCTTATTTCTACAAAAACTCAAGCTTGGAAATTAAGCCTGCAATGCTTTCATTAATAAGCTCACTAACAATAGCTAACCAGCCCTACTAAAGAATACTAAACTATAACTACAATACTTAAGTAATTACATTTACTCCATATAAGCAGTAATGAAGTCAACAACAAAAATACCACAGTGACTATATCTGACTATACAATGAATTAAAACTTTTCTAGAGAAGGCCCGAATAAATTCACAAACGAGTTTAACAGCAAAATCAGCCAATTGCCTAATAAACCGCTTAACAATAACTTTCTAGAGTTCATTAATAATTAATTCATTATAAATCACCAACAAGTCACCAATTGAATACTCAATCAACTAAACATAAGTTAACTATTTCTTGATATAGCTGATGATTACCTGAAATCCTTTTATTATAAAAATACAATCACCAATATTCACCAAATACTATCATATAAATAAATTATATACATAATAAATTCACTGCTTGCTTGATAATTAATCGAAACGCAGTTAAAACTGAAGAGGTAAAAAACTGCTTGCGTAATAAAATCAAACCAATGGGTATTCACTATACATATGTTATAACTATTATTCTTCAGTTTTGGCGATGAATTGCCTGTAGCTTTCATTATTACAAAATCACGCAATGATTGATCAAAAACTATCATCAATGAATGAGCTTAAGCTATTACTTTCTGTAGCAGTTGCTTGATAAATTTTCTGCATGCTTTTTCATAATGAGCCACCAACAATATCACCAATAGCCTAAATAACCTAACAAATACTTAGTGTAAATAATTTTACTCCAGAGTATCATTAATGAAGTAAGCACAACATTATCAATGGCCTTTTCATATCTGTCATAAATTATAACTTTTCTCTAGAGTAGAGCCCAATTTAATTCCCCGAAATTAATTCACAAAGCGAATTCACCAAGAAAATCACCTATAGCTAATAATGGCTGTACTTAAGCTATAACTATTTCTAGAGTTCGATTAATAAATTCTCTGCATGATTTTCATCAATAAAATCAGCAACGAAATTACCAATGGCTATCAACTATATATAGAGTTTAACTGATGAATTATCTGAATGTTTTTCATTATAAATAAATTCAAAGTTCACCAATACTATCAACAATGGCCGTACTTAAGCTATAACTATTTCTACAGTTGCATTAATAAATTCTCTGCTTTCTTTTCAACAATAAAATCACCAATCAGTTTACTAATCGTACTAAAGGGCGAGTGAATGGATTTTGGTCTATTTTGTATTAAAGCAAAATGCTTTTTATTTGTATTTAAGCTGTGTGAGGAGTGTGTGGGCTAAGCCTAGACGCATTGAACTTTTAAGCCGTGTCAAAGTGAACTTCTGAACTTGTTTTTTTTTGCTGCTTTCTGGCTCGCAATCCTTTTGCGCCTGAGCAAATCCTAGTGGTTTCAATTTCAATCACAGCCACATACTTCACAACCTTGAAATGGCTTCACTCCCTAACTTGGGAGCATGAACTTTTTGCATTATTTATATGCTGAACTGACTGTTGCTTGTTTGTAATGCGAGTGAGCGACACACACACACACACAGAGCAATTAATGCGCTTACTGTGGCTTCAACAACAACAACAACAACAACGAAAAAACGACAGCAAGTGCCCTCAGTCTGCGCGTCTAAATCAAAAATGCAAATAAATTTCAATTTTCTAACTCGCACAGTTGACACGAGGCGGCAACATGACAGTTACAATTACATTCATGCAGATACAGAGACAGTTACATATACATATGCATATGCATTTTATATGAAAGACAACGCCACAAATCATGTCCTAGCTGGCACACACTCGAGAGTGTCCTAGCTCCAGTGCATATTTACATATATATATATGTATATATATATATGTTATGTATATAAAGTGCAGTGGCATCTTGTCATGGAGTCTAGCAAACTGGCAGTTACATATTGTTATTAAATAATCATTTTGTTGCAATAAATTTCAATTTGAATTTCTGTGTCAAATGACTGAGAGTGGCAGCTTAATTTGCCAAACAACATGTAGACGCAGTCAAGGGAATTAGCCAACTACTTGGGCTCTGCTACTACTACTACCAAAAATGTAATAAAACTCTAATTGCGTTTTGTAGCACAAACGAATTTCGAAAATTGAGCCAAAGTTTAAATCTGTAAGCTACAAAACAATACCAGGGACTGAGTGCATTTTTGTAGCCTTGACAACACCTGACAAACTCTCTCTCTGTGACTTCGTGACTAAAGCTATAGAGAGATAAATATTTGCTGCAATCAAATTGCAAGCTGCTTACACATAAATCATTGCCGTGTCCTTGCCACATTTATAATTGACACACATGTTGTGTTGGCTTCATAAAATGCTTTGCCTGCTAAACACTTAATGCATGCTAATTGGCTATGAAAATGCTTAAGAGTCGATGCAATAAATTTACTAAATATTTGCGCTGCACACAGAATAGAAATTTGATGTGCCTGCAATTTTTATGGAGCAAATTTTTAAAGCAAATTCTTTAGCTTTAAGCTGAAAATCGTTTAATATTATTTATTCTGTACTTTTTGTGAGCTTAGTGAGTTTATTTGAAGCTAAGCATTTAATGTTATGCATTTAGTTAACTCTATTAATTTTTTAAAAATTAATGCAATAGCAGTTTGTTAAAAAAGTGCAATTTTGATTTTATAAAAATTTTACAGCTTAGCATTTGCTGTGATTTATTTTTCATATTACTCTAAACTAAATCAAATATACTGACCAAGAAAAAAGTGCCTTATTTGGAGTAGCTTTAACAAAATGTTTAAAAAGCACAAATTTGTTAAGTTTTTATAATCATTCGTTTATGAAAATTTTGTAGTATAATTAAATGCCCAAAGTTTTTGCATATCAACTTTTTTTCAATTATCATTAACGTAAAAGTTATTAAAGAATTTTGAACGTAAAAAAGAGTGCGTCTAACCTAAGACCAGCAGTGTATCTTGCTTTGCACATGGGCTAAATTTATTAAATTTACGCATGAATGAATCAAAAGGCTAAAAACTAGTTAACAAAAATAGCATAATGTATGCAAAATATATTAAATTAAATATTTAAAATAGCATTGCTTATAATTAGCTTAACACTTTCGCGCAAATATTAATAATTATATTAAAATAAATATATTGATTGGTACAGACTTGGACCAACGGCTTAATTAGAATTGAATAGATGCAGCTCTCATAATTTATGTACAACGAATTTCTATAATTTTGGCTTTTGTATTTCTGGGAGTAGCATGCAAATTTTTAAATCAAACAATACAAATTTTTTGCTTTATATTTTTCAAGTCCTTGCATCAAAATTCTTGTAGCTACTTTAAAGACTTATAGAAGTTGTGATATGCAAATGTATATTAGGCAGCTACTATTGAAATATTTGGGTGCGCAGCTTCAACACACACACACACACATGTAACTGTATCGAGGGTGCACACACGCATGCCACACACACATACATATTTAAGTATAAATTTAAGTCATCTCCTTTTCGCACATTGATCGCATTAAGCAAAGTAAACACAATTATTTTTTATGCCACACAAGTGTGTGTGTGTGTGCGGAATGTGTGTGTGTGTGTATAAAAATGTTGGTGCAGATTTAGCAACACGCTCTACGCATGTGTCTGTTAGGCGCCCACAAAAGTATGCTACGCTAAAATCCCCTTAACGTGCTTAACACACACACTCTCACACACACACAATCACACTTATACACACATAAGATATTCTGTTTGTTTTCATGTTGTATATTTTTTTTATATATTTTTGTTTTTATTTATTTTTTTTTTTGCTGCTGTTTTTAACGAGATACACTTGGTCAACAGTCCTCAAAGTTGAATAGATATAGTAAGCGGGAGTGTGGGGTGGGGGCGGGGCGACTGGCAAGCTGTTTGTTGCTGTGAAAAATTATGCAAATGATTGAGCAAATTATGTCAAAAATAAAATATTTGCTGTTTGCTATGTTGACCCCATAACCCCCCACACACACACCAAAACGCCACACGCCAAACTGCGTCACGTTTGGGGCAACAACAAAATTATGAAGCTCTCGCTCTCGCTCTCTGCACTTGTTGTCGTTGGCAGCAAATACCGTCAATTGAAAATAAAATTAACTTGCTGAGCATACAAACCAAAAAAAAAATCACAATAATATGCAAAGTTTATATATTAAAATACTTGTAATGAAAACAAATAACTGCGCGTGGAATTTATAGAAAATACAAAATAATAATTTGAATTTTATTTCTTAATTTGTGCGCCTAACAAAACTAATTTTTGCCTAATTAAAGTTTATTTTCCTAATATGCAAAGAAATAGATTTATATATTTGTAATGAAAACAAAAAACTAAGCGTGGAAAATTAAAAAAAAATAATTTGAATTTTATTTCTTAACTTGTGCGCCTAACTAATTTTAATTTTTAGCCTAAAAAAAATGTATAAAAAAAAAATTTAAAGAAAATATAAAAAAATAATTTGTATTTTATTTCTTAATTTATGCGCCTAACTAATTTTAATTTTTAGCCTAGATTAAATTTATTTTCTTAATAAGCAAATAAATTTTTAAATATAATAGTAATATAAATTATAAAAAAAATAAACTAATATTTTTTATACAGTTGCTTAAGCATAACTAATTTGATTTTTGCTTAACTAAAGTTTATCAATGCTGCTGATATTAATAATTATTATAAATAATGAAATCTGGCAGCAGAAAAATAAAATTATAATTTGTATATTTTTTAATGTTTACTTAATTAAAGTTTATCAATTGCTGGTTACTGTTACTGCTGACATTATTATTTATTATTATATATTTTTTGCGCTACTGCTGCTGCTTGTTGCGTATTTCAATTTGTTTAATGCGCTGTTGCAACTTTTGTTGCAAATTAATTTGGCACGACAGTTGACTCTGCAAAATATGGCAGCGGCAGCGACGTCAGCAGCGCAGGCAACGCAACAAGCAACGGTAAAAGTTGCCATTGCATACGCACGTGTAAAATTACTTGCCCCCCTCCCCCCCTCCCACCATGCATGCTATCTCGCTCGCACTTTGGCTTGTAATAACCGCAACTTAGTTAACTAAACAAGCTGGCAGGGGGCGCTGCTATCGCTGCTGCTGCTGCTGTTGTTGTTGTTGTTGTTGTTGTTGTTGCTTTAACAGTTGCATCTCTCTTTTGTATGTCTGTCCCTTTTGCGCTTTGCTGGTTAAATGTGCGCTGAAGGAAATTGCAAACAAAATTGCAACTTCCTGTCAGCGACAAAAACTTTTGCTGTGGCGCCAATGTTGCCACTTCCGTTTAGAGCACACACACACACACAACAACAATTGTACGTGTGTGTGTGCTAAGTGCTGTCGTTTATTCATATGCAAACGCCCATGGAGCAGCAGCCACAGAGCAAGGGCTGAGGACGCAGGCTCAGGCTCTGGCAGCGGCATGTTTGGCAATCAAAATATTTCACTAAATTGCTGAGCTAAAGTGAACAAAGCGGCAGCAGCAACAATTTGACTGCAACAGCCGCAGCACAGGAAGAATAAAATATTAAATAAAATTTTTGCAAAATTTTACAAACGTGACCAACACAGCCAGACACAGATAACAACTAACAGCTAGAGAGTGGGTTGGGTGTGTGTGTGTGTGTGTCTGCATGCAAATCCAAGTTAAACTCTTAGGCACTACAGCATATGCAAAACGTTTATCGAGGCTCTCAGGGCTATGGCCCAAAAGGCCAGAGCAAAAGCAAAGCGACGAGCAGCAGCAAAAAAAGTGTAAAATTAAATAAGAAATATAAGCAAACTGACCGCAGGCCAAAGGCCACAGCCTACACTTGCGCTCTCTCTCTCTCTCTCTCACTCTCTCTCTCTTGCACCTTGCACAGTTTACGACTTTTTTATTTGCACTACGCAACTTTTTGCTGCTGCTGCTACCTAAGTATGCCATGCTGTAGTGTATTTTGAGGACTCGCACTTGTCTGATTGAGCAGCAGCGATAAGACAAGGGCAGTGAGCAGCCAAAACGTTAGAGAGAGAGCGAGAGAGAGAGAGAGTAAACTGTGTGCGTAGCTTGCGGCTGAGCTGGCACTTCAAAGTTGCCAACGAAAATTAAAAATAATTGCATAAAAATATCTCTACAGCCCAAAAGTCACAGTCGTAGTTGAGTCGCTGCTCTTGCTATTTGCTTTATACTGTTTGTTATTTGCCTTT
The DNA here is from genome assembly GCF_011750605.1 of Drosophila busckii. Lineage (NCBI taxonomy): Eukaryota > Metazoa > Arthropoda > Insecta > Diptera > Drosophilidae > Drosophila > Drosophila busckii. Next base: position 17,128,905 of record NC_046604.1, on the reverse strand, counting down.
TTTGAACCTGCTTCATAGCCATGTACAAAAGGTCTTATAAGTTAAGTTAAGCAGACTGTCAAATTAAGTCAAGCTGTATGTATGAGCGCCAAGATTTCAGCAACTATAAGAGCTAGACAAAGCAAATTGCACTAGTTAGTTGCGTTTATAAGCTAAGCAATAGCAGCTTGTTTAAAAATTTTTAATATATGCTATACATGCCACATAAATTAGCAAAAAATTGCAGCAACACAGCCTTGAAGTTAGTAACTTGTAATGGGTTTGCTTCTAGTCGCATGTGCTCGTCTTTATTTTTGTTACTTTACAAAATATAAATTTGTTTTCAAGCTTTTCTCTCAAAAATTAATAATAATTGCAGTTTATTTGCTATTGAATTCTCATAATTTAGTTAACTAAAATTTAGTTTACACATTTAACGTTTGATTTTAATTTGTGTGTTTCCTTAATCAAATCAAGTTAAAAGTTGACAACTAAACGCGTTTGAATTGACACACACACACACACACATATAAAATGTAAGAATGCCACTGACACAATCATGAACTGGCAGAAGTCAAACCTAACAAAAAAAAATTGTAAGCCAAGCATTAAATTTTTGCTGCTGTCTGTTTATTTTTTTTTTTTTTGTTGTATGTGCATTTTGGGAATTAAATATTTAACAATACGTGCGAGGCGACACCTTGAAAAAAAATAAAATGCGTAACGCGGCTGTCAGTCAAGCATGTTAAAGGACTAAGCTACAGCAAAGGCTTCACATGAGCGACGGCGGCAGCGGCGGCATCGAGTGTGTGTAACGGTTAAAATTATGATGAAACGCACTTGACAGACGTCTGTGGCTATTTAATGTTACAATAAGCGCATGGAACACCCTGTGTTTCAATTCCGCTTGTGCCCAGAGCACACGCTACGCAACGAGAGAGCGACGTAGCGACTGAGTGAGAGAGCGCGCACGAGAGAGCGAGCGCGCATGTAAAACTTGCGCTCAGCTTGCTGAATTAACGAAAACGAAACGGTTGCTCGCAACATTTGTTGCTAGCGCTATGTTGCCAACGCGCTTAGCAACATGTATGGCAAGCAAATTAAATGTGGCCCGCTGCTTGTGGGAATTGATGGGCTGGCGTGAAAAACAAATCTTTGATTAATTGTGCGCCAACTGACATGACATACCATTTACAATGGGGCCACGTGCGCGGCTCTTTAAATATTTATAACAAAAAAAAAAAGAAAGAAAAGCAAAGAAAAGTTATATAAGCTGCTAAGCAGCCCGCTTTAAGACTTTAGCTGCGGCATAAATCATTTGCGGCGGCTCGACGACAATTGGAACAATTGCCATGCCCACTTGATACGGCGAATTTTTCGGCCGCATGAGGGCGCCACTTTTGTTTTCGTTTTCCATGTCCTGCGACAACAGCCAACAGCAGCAGCACACATTAAATTTGATTTGGTCACGTTCACAAGCTTTGTTCCACTTATGGCTCATTTTCGACGCTGCCCCGACGGCTTCCCGGAACAATAAAGCGACACCCACTGTCCAGGACAATGGCAGCTGCCCCCGAGATGCGTGTCCGACAGCCAAATGCAATCACTGCCCGCTCACTCACGCCTACGTCCGTCCGTCCGACTACGCCTACGTCCTACGCATTGTGAGCTGCTAATAGACGCATTGCCGTCATAAAATAAACGACGCGCGAGTTCGCAGCAGCCAAACCATGCAACATTTTGTGGCAAACCAGTTTAGGGACTCAGTTCAGCAGCATTCCAGATCTCGCTACTTGCAACAGTTGCAACCAAAGGCTGTTGCCGCAGCAGCTGTCAAGACAAAAGAATTTATAAGCAGTTCCAGTTTATCCACACAGATTGAGACAATGCGCTGCCTGCCCCCTGACTTAATGCCCCAGCCTAAGCTTTGACAATTTTTCGGTTTCGTTTCTCTGTTTTAAATCAACGACGATGCGAGTTGCCGCCTGTCAGCGGCCTTTGATGCCAGTTTAATGATGTTTGCCGGCCTCGAAACTCAACTCAACTTGCGACAGTCGCAAGGACTTGAGCCATCAATTGCAGCTGCCTTTAGCTTGACTTGTGAAGCGCACAGAGTCGGCAACGACTTCAGCTTGTTGCGTAGTTTCCCCAACTTGAAATGTCACCAAACATGTCGCTTCATATCCTGCTGCTGCATGGCTGACATGTTGTAAAGGATTATGGATTGATAGTAAATGCTGATTGAAAAATATAAACGCATATAAAAAGTAATTGTTAAATATTTATTAAAATAATTATATAGTAATATTAATTCATAAGCAGATTCAAATAGAATTACAAGCTGTGTATATTAATTAATAATAATAATATTAATAATAATAATAATATAATAATAATAATAATAATAATGATGACAACGCACACACACATAATAATAATAATAATATAATTAATAATAATAATTAAGAAATTCTAATAATAATAATAATGATAATAATAATAATAATTGTAATGATATATAATATAATGCTAATAAATTCAAATTCTAATAATAATAATAATAATGAAATAATACTATAGTAGGATATGAAAAAGGCTAGGTTATAAACCTATTGTTTTTCAAAATATTTATTCAGCTTTCTGGGTATTTCCAAGAGTTTCCAAATTTTTACTTCAATTTTCAAGTCAAAATATTCATTAATATTTAATGATTTTGAGTTGCGAAATAAATTAAAAAATAATAGAAATACAAATATTTATTTATTTAAAAGATTAATTTTTATTCAAACTAATATAATAACCAAATATCAATCAGCGACTCAGAAATACAAATATATATATTCAAATATATTATAAAAAAAAAATCTTAGATAAAAATAAAGCTTAATATTAACACAAATATTGAGGTTACAAATTTTGCGACATTAAAAATCTACAAAATTCATGAATATAAATTTATGAAATATTTTAAATGAATTCAAAAATTATTGAGATTACAAATATTTCGACATTAAAAATAGTTTAATACGAATATAACCAACACACTATTTATTATATATTTTAATGCTTTTATTATTAATACAAAGAAAACATTTGAACTATTTTTTTTTGCTTTGCAAATATTTATAAAGCAAAATGATAACAAATAATTTATTTGACATCACGTCGCACATTAACATAATCTAGTTAATCAATCTATAAATCTAGCAAAAAGTAAACCCTTTTTGCTAAAGGACTTTTCGCTCTTTTTGCAAGCCCATCGAACAGAATTTGTGGGTTTGCGTTTTGCTGCTGCTGCTGCTGTCAAGATGACTTTTGTTTTCTTGTTAGCAATTTCCGTTTTGCTGCGCATATGGAAAACTGAATTGAATTTTAATTCGTCAAGCAGCTCGAATGCCAACATTGCAATTGACACATGTTGGCATAGAAGAGGAAGATGAATTGGTGGTCTAGAGAGAGAGAGAGAGAGCGAGAGCGAGAGAGTGCGCAAATTGAAATGCATGAAAGCAAAATAAACTATGTTGCTGAAGAATACAAATTGATCAAATACAACAGAGAGCAACAAAAAAAAAAAATAACAGCAACATCATCATAAAACTATGGGGAAGGCAAACTATGCGGGCAAAGAGGTGGGGGGTGGACTATGCAAAGCCCAAAAGCACTCAACTAACGCAACCCAAGTCCCAGCACAGGCAGCAGCAGCAGCAGCCGGTAGGCGGGCTGGGGGGCGTGGCAACCGCGGGGATGTCGGCACGCGACGCCAGCTGACAGAAACGGAATTGTGAGCTCATCATTGGGAATTCGAATAGAGCTGGCGAGCAATTTATTTGATGTGTCGATACGTGTCGCCGTATACGACAAGCCTGCCACGCCTCACGCCCCCCCCATGCCGCATATGCCAGTGCTAGTTGGAAATCTGCAAATCAAATTACAAAAATCATAGCGCTGAATTTTCACACGGCAAATGCTATAGGGACACACACACACATAGACACACTAAGCAGCTCTTGGACGAACGACTGGCATCCAATTCAACCGGCCGGCAAATTGTCAGACGTCAAATGATGAAATGAAATCAAACAGAAACATTCCCCAAGAGCGGCGACGACGGCGAGAGTTGAATACTGTTGTCTGGTTTCCCCCCCTCCATAGCCATGTCCATGACCATGTCCATGTCCTTGTTCATGTTTGACGAGCAACTAACTAGTGGAGTACCCAGCTGGAACCCTTTGTGCCCGCTCGCCAGGGGAGCTTGCCAATCTGCGAAAATTTGAATTTGAAATTTTTATTTATTTACACACACGTACAAGCGTTTGACTGTGTGTGCGTGTGTGTGTTGCGGCTAAAAATGCATAAAGTTGCTGTTTAAACAAATGAAGTGACGGATTTTGATTACCCAAAGTTCAGTGCAGTCCTCAGTTGTCAGCAACTGCATGCGCACTTTTTACACACACACACACACACACACACATATACAGCAAATCCATATGCATAGCATTCATAATTGATTTGCAACTTTGGCGCCAGCATAAAATGTTGAAGCCTTTTATAATTGATATTGACATTTATAAAGCTTTTTCAAATTGTTTTTAATATTTATATTGCAATGCATACTTCCTATTGCCATATTTGATTTTTATATATATGTTTTTTTTTTTTTATATATATATACTATATGTACATGATTTATTACTTATACACATAGCCCGTATGCAACTGAGTGCAGAGCAAACAGCGTTTTATTTATATTTGTTTTTGGCTTTTATTGCTGCTGCTGCTGCTGCCACATGCAACAAAATATGTTTTTAGCTTGCATCAAAGTATTTCTTTTATAGACAATTATGTATTTGACTAACTATTAAAAATTTGTTGTCCAGCATAATATATTCCATTTATAGCACACAATTGTCATTTGGCGTGTTTAGCAACATTTAAACAAATAGCAGAAAACTAGTAATTCATTATTATAATGGGGCGCAACTGACAAGCTGAGACTCTGTACTTAGTTACTTTGTTGCTATTGCAGCGGTTTTTCTTTAAGCATTAGTTATTAGTTATTTATTAATTTAAAATTATTAAATCTTTTTAATGATTATTTTAATTATTTTTTTTGTACTTATAGCTTTATTTGCATTATATTTGATTATCTAAAATCATAAATAATTCATGTAAAATAATTCAACATTTTTATAAATATTTTATTTTATTTTTTTGTACTTATGCTTTATTTGATATTATACAAATAATATTTGATTATCGAAAACATAATTAAACATTTTTAATGAATATTTTAATCTTATTTTTTTATACTTATGGCTTTATTTGTATTATACAATAATATTTGATTATCTAAATTCATAATTGAAAATTTTAATGATTATTTTAATTTTATTTTCTTATATTTTTTGCACTCTGGCTTTATTATTTGATTATTTAAAATCATTATTAATAATTTGAAAATAATTGAACATTATTAATAATTATTTTCTTATTTTTTTGCACTTATGGCTTTATTTACATTATGCAATATTATTTGATTATTGAAAATCATTATTAATTAATTTAAAATAATGATGATTATTTTTTTATTTTTTTCTTATACATATGGCTTTATTTATAAAAAACTATTTAATTTATTTACACGATTTATTATTAAAAAAAAATTGTAGTTTTCACTTTTTTAATATTTTACAATTTTATTAATAATTTTTATTTTATCAACATTTGACCGACATGAAAAAAACTAGTTTCAGACTTATTGATCAGCTGTAAGTATAAATTATAAGAAAAAATTTCTAGAATTTATTTATAAAAAATTTACATAAGTCTCAAAAAAACGGAAATATTTGAGTGCGCTATTTAGAATCTAAGCTACACAGTAAACAAAATTTTTGGGCAAAAAATTAATTTAAGGCGCGCTTTAAATAAAAAATTTAAACTCAAGCTCATAATAAAAATATCTAAAACATGCGCTTAATATAAAGAAAACTATATGCCAAATTTTATATCCACAGCTGCTATATATGCCAAGATCTAGCTGCTCATACAGACCACTGTGCATCGATTTTGCTGCAGAGTCTAGCGCATAAAAAACGCACTTGGCTTATGATACAAAAAAATCAACATGCAGTTTTAATTAAATTTCATTGAGGCTATTAATATTTCGCGCTGGCTTCTCTCAATTAACGGTGCACTCAACTCTCTCTCACTCATAATGTCGAAAGCATTTAATCTGTTTTATAAGTCTGATTGTACTACAGTTAATTATGCAACAGCAGCGAGCAGCGCAGCATTCAAACAATTAGGAATTAATTAGGATTAAAGACAGCGCAACGCTAGAAGTTTAAAGTTTTATATTATATTATATATATAAAGTAGGCTGCACGTCAGTTATAAAAATATGCATTTAATTGGCATTGACTGCTGTTTGTCTTCGGGTCGATTGCAATGCAATTTTTTGTTGTTGCAAAATATTTCTGTGGCGTACGTTGCATGCTTATTCAATTAAAAAAAAAAAAACGCATGCAGCAATGCGAGCAGCAGCAGCGTTGACAGCAAGCGAAACTGTTGTTGGCTGAGTTCCAAGCGCAGTGAGGTTGCCATAGAAAAGAAATACGCATACGAGAGTTGTCAACAGGGCTGGAGCAGCAGCCGCCACCGCCGCCTGCGTTGAGCCAGCAAAATCAATTTAAATGGCATTCATTCAACGCCTGCAACCACAGTGCACAGACGGACAGACGGACACAAACACGTTGCAAGCCCTGTCAATATATAGGCAGCTTATTAACTGACCAAACAGGCAGAAGACGTAGCACAGCCACGACCGCCCACGTTGCAGGTTTCGGAAATATTTCCCATTATATCGTCACATTAATTAGTTGCCAAAGAGTTGCAGCCTGCTGACAGCAGCAACAACAGCAACAGCAACAACAGCAACATGCATTCCCAATTGGTTTGAGACCACACAGGCTCGGGCGCTGGCTGCTTTAAATTCAATCACGAAATTCAAATTCTTTATGCCTCAAAGACAAAACACAAATCGCATTTAATTTAGTGGAAATCAAAACGCGTGCGCTTCGCTATTTATGCTGCCATCAAAAATTGTGTGAAATGTGCTCAACTCAAGCGCATTGCAATAAATTTCTGACGAGCTACGCGCACCTGTTGTCTAGCAGCTGACGACGCTTCGATCGAGCCACAAAGCCACAATTGGTGTGAGTTGGGGGCGCGTGAAAAGTGAAACAATGAAAAAAGCAGCAGCAGCAAACAGGTGCTAATCGAAATATAATGTTTCAGCAGCGGTCGCACATAAAAAATGATACGCCAATAAAATTTAATAATTTAAAAATGAGTAAGGGTGGGAGTTGGGTGTGGGTAAAGCCGTAAAACAATAAAAAATTCATGAGCTTGCGAAGCTGAAACAAAGCAGAAATTGCAAATAATGAATGACGAAAGCAGCAGCAGAAGAAAGCGTAAGAAGAAGAAGTGCCAACGACAGCGAAATGACATAAAATGAAACGTTTTGCCTACTTAAAGGCGCATAAAAAGCAATTTCCGGCCTTAAAGCCAACGCCGCTGATAACGCCGCGGCGTACAACGCGCCTATTGATTTAAGCGCAGCCTAGTCCAGGTAGCTGCCACTTAAGCCAACAGCAAATATTTAGTGTTGCAATGATAATTACAATGCCAACAAGGGATATACATAGAGCAAATGGACGGACGTACATTTTACTTGTTAGTGTGACAGAGAGCGAGAGAGCGAGAGCAACTGCTGCCTAGACAAAGTGGCTGGCGTCAAAGGCATAAAGCGTACGCGTGCCTGAACTGCCCCAACTGACTCCACTGACTGTTTGACTGACAAAGACATACGATTACACATATATATCTCCCACTCTCTGTGTGTGTGCGTGTGCGTGTGTTATATCCTTGATATATGCCTTTGTATTTACACACATTTGGTGTTTACCTTTGCATGACCGAGTCCGTCACTTTGACAATCATAATGAGGCAAGCGCCAAAGACCAACAGCAACTACGATTACACATACGCCACGTACCCCCATACACCAGCAACACCACACTACACACTCTTCACTCACTCTCACTCTGTGTGTGAAATGGTTGACAGCGGTAAGCCTAACTGCAGGACATTGCTACTAACTAAATAACTAGTGATGGCACTTGCTTTAATTACTACAAAACTAGTGGCGCTTGCTAAGACATTTGAATATATAAAAAGCTAAGTTTGGTTACTTATTTCTGAGGCTTTTTAGTTTTTAATACTTCTATGCAAGCTAAGCTATATTGAATCTACTACTATATAGCTTGCTTTCTATTATTTTAATTACATACAATTTTTTTTAATTATATAGCAGCTCTTAGAAAGAGACTCAAGTTGCCTAGACGTATTTAAAAATATTTGCATTAATTGTTTTCTATGCTTAAATTGTTATTTTCACATTTATAAATAAAAATTGAGAAGGAATTTTTACATTGCTTCTATACATTTTCTGTGGCTACTGCTTTAAGCAATATTAATGCGAGCAATAAATAAGTAAAAATTATTTTCATTCCTTCCATAAGTGCCAAAGCATTTTAAAATAATTATAATAATTTTTATTTTTAACATAAACAAGTAAAAATTATTGTTATTACTAGGAAAGTAGAATTATATAATAATTATAATAATTTTTACAGCATAAACAAATTATTTTGATTATATTATAGTAATTATCTTAATATAAAAAACTAAAAATTATTTATTGATATTAAATTCTAAATCAAAGCTTTACTTTATTTAAACCAACAAAATGGCAGTGTAGGTGTATTTATTTTAGAAATTGTTATTTTTACATATACAAATAAAAATTTGAATGCAATTCTTACATTTCTTCTATAAATAATAATGATAATAATTTATACAGCATAAATAAGTAAAAATTATTTTCATTCCTTCCATAAAGAAAGAGGAATTTTATAACAAAAATAATAATTTTTACAGCATAAACAAGTAAAAATTATTTTAATTACTTCTAAAAAAAAGGGGAATTTTATAATAATTTTAACAGCATAAGTAAAAATTATTTTCAATACTTCGATAAATATAGGGGAATTTTAGAATAATTATTATACTTTTTACAACATAAATTAAATTAGTAGAAATTATTTTCATTCCTTCTATGACAATAGCGGAATTTTATAATGATTATAATAATTTTTACAACATAAATAAGTAAAAATTATTTTCACTCCTTCTATAAAGATAGCGAAATTTTATAAATAGCCAAAAATTATTTTCTTAATTGAAATTAAATTCTAAATTTAAATTTATTTAAATCAAAAAATAAGAGTTTAAGCGTATTTAATAAAACCGAAAATAATCATTAGTTAGTAATTTTATAAATAAAACTTATAATGATTACAGTCCCGGGTAATTATTTCAGAAATTATTTCGAAAGTGAGCAGCTTGCAATGTTTTTCATAATATGTTGTTAAATATTTATTATATATATTAATTAAAAAATATTTATATATTATTTTTATGCTTGTTATAAGTGTATAAGAAAATACTTAAAAATTTAGCGAAAATCAGCTCGACATAAATTTCAATATGCAGCTTATGAAGCAATACAGATATGTAAATCTCAACTTTTGTTAATTTATGACTTCTATATAAGCTTACGATCAGCTTTGGCGTCTCACGCACACATCTTCAGTTAGAACTTGGTTTGGTTGGCAGTTAAAGAGAGAGAGAGAGCTGGTCAGTTGACCGTTATAACGATGATGGCTTACATGTTGCCTTACTTATTAAAGCAGCGTTGTTGTTGTTGCTGTTCATGTTGTATTGTTGTTTACCTGGGCTGGGACAGGTAAGCAAAGCAAGCAAAGCAAGCAAGCAAATCTATGTTCGTTGTTGACTTTTGCTTTTATTTAATTTTGTGGCAAGGCTATAGCTAGCAAGGCTATAAATACACACATGGCAATGTTTATGTCGCTCACACAGACAGACAGACAGGCAGACAGACAGACAAGTGCGTGTGTGTGTGCGTGTGTGTGAGGGTGTTGCAAATAAAGTTTAATTGTTGCAACCACAGCCATGTGCTCGCTTCTGTTTTGTTGTCGTTGTTGTAATGCTTAAGTTAATGCGCTGTTATCCTTTAACTGCCTGGGCGCAGACATAGACACACACACATACAGCTGCAGTTGCTGTCACACTAATACATATTCATGTTAATGTCAGCGCATAAATCTTGCAAAGTCTTCTAACACCTGTCAGCCATTTTACAAGGTGTTTCCACTTAATACACACACACACACACAGAGACATATGTGTGTGTTTGTTGCCTTTGTGTGTTGTCCTTGCCTTTGTTGCATGCCCCATGTGTCAATGTGTCGTTCATGTGTCCGGCGCTGCGTGTGATATTGACAGTTGTTCGGACTTCAGCTCCAGCTCCAGCTCCAGCTCCATTCATTTCCGCCAACTCCAACTACTAAAGTTGTAGACAACGGCCAATTGCAGAGCATTGTGCCCCAAATTTCGCTGCAGGCGCAACAAACAACGAAACAGCAAAAAAAAAACAAAAGCGAAAAAACACGTCAAAGCGACAAACTAAAACCCGTAGAGCAGCCGCATCCTGTCCCAGGCCGTTTGTGTTTGGCATAACTGTCGACTAACTGCAGTCGAAAATTATGGTAGGTAAATGTGTGAAAGAGACAACAAGTGAGATCAGCACACAGCAGCAGCAGCCAGCAGCCCTGACAACAAACCGTTGACATTGATTGAACGTTGTCCACACACACACACACAACAGCACAGTGAAGCGCTTTACTGCCCTAAAGTGGGCGTGGCATGCTGCTGTGCACAACTGGCCAAGCTACGAACGGGCATCCCGCTTCGCTGACAATTTATGCCAATTAATGTGCATTAACTTCGATTTATCAATTAGTATAATCAGCACTTAGTTCATTGATTAGCGAAGTGAGCGAGTGAAGCTTGCTGCCAATTATAAATTAACTATGGAGCTATAAGTGCACGCAAAGTTAAATAATAAAAATAAAGTAAAAGACTTGCTAATATTAATGCTAAGGCAATGTTTAAATAAACTTCTATTAAAATTAAAAATTCTAGTTAATGCTTTGAGCATTTTCTAAGCTGTTTTGTTAGTTTGGAAAGTTTTAAGTCCACTCAATAATATTAAATGCAGTTCTAAGCAAGCTAAGCTAAGCTAATATATTAAAATTTAAGCTAAGATTTAAAAAAAATACTGCAAATGCTTATTAAAAATTTTTGTTAGCTCAAAATCAAGATTTTATAAGCAAATATTTATTTATTTATTTAATGTCAACTATGCACAGTCGACGATAAAAGATTGATTTAGAAAAAGATTGCATAAAATATTTAAAATTATTTAAAATTATGCAGATTTGATAAACTTATAAGCCGACTATATATATCTTAACTATCAATTTGCTAAAAAGTTCAATTCGCTTTTATGCTTTTGATATCTTGAGCTTAAAAAACTGCGCAGCATTTTTCTTACTTTATTTTCAAACCTAATAAATTTGTAATGCGTTCTTTGTTTATTTTTGGCATTAAACAAATTAATTATTTATTTATTTATATAACTGTAGGCTTAAAGTTTAAGCTTAAGATTCAGGGGAGGCGGCCTTAGTGTGTGTTTTGTTTATAATTATTGAGTGTGTTTTGCTTATAATTATTTTTGTTTATGTTTGTTTTTTTTTTTCGTGACTTATTCTACTTTACATATTTACATTTTAACATGTTTAAATTTTAAAATGCAAATTAATTAGAGAGCAACTATTGTATAGAGTATTAGCAATGCCGACTACAAAATATAAATTCACTAGCTGTGCATATTGTAGTAGCATTAGTAGTTGTTGGCATTGTTTATGTTGTTGCTGTTGTTGTTATTTTTGTTTATTGTTGACTAGTTGTGAGTTGTGGTGTGCGCCCTTCTGGGTGTTTGGTTTATTTTAATTGCCTGGACTCTTTAATTGTTGAAATATTTAAATTAGTTTGCCAAGAGCTGCTGCTGTCGTCGCCGTCGATTTGAGTGAGCAGCAGGTGAATCAAGCTCACTCTCTCCTATACTATATGTGTGTGTGTGTGTGTGTGTGTGTGTGCTTAGCTTGTCGACTTAAACATATACACATAAGTATGTATAAGTGTGGCCTGACCGTTGGCAGCCATTAAATTACATTGAACCGCACCCAAAACAGCAACAAAACAACAACAAACAACAAAAAAAAAACAGAATAAAACGAATACTTTGTAGCTTAGAAGAGTGAAAGAGAGACAGTGCACAACAATAAGGCAAAAGGACACAGAGCAGGTTTTCGTATTTAAGACGAAATAAATTGGATTAGAAACCGCAAAAATCCAATTGTCTATTTGTGGTAAGAGGTGCGGGGTGGGGGGGGACAGACGACTAAAGATGCCGCACGTTTCACATCCTGCCCAGCTACTGCTGCTGCCTCAAGCAAGCTGCAGCTTTTAGCTGTTTGTTTGTAACCTGTGCCGAAGCCGAATAAAAAAAAAACACACAAATGTTGCTCTTAAAATATTTAGCCAGAAATGCTGCGACTTGCTTGCCCCAAACTCTTGTTGTTGTTGCTTGTTGCTTGTAGCTTTGTATGTTTGCATGCAAATCAAAGACTAATTGGATTTTTAAGCTCAAACTGTCAATGGTGCGACGACGACAACGTCGAAGCTCGAAGCTCAGTGCTCTCAGTCCGTTTGTTTGTTTGTATTTGTGTGCGCACCTGACTAAAAGGCAAAAACCGTTGACAAAGGCAAATGTAACGAGCTTCAGCTATATATATATATATATGTTTGTTTGTATTTGCTTGGGATTTATGTTTTTGGTTAAGCTATATCTCATGCAACGTGCATTGAACTCTCGCTCACAATCAGTGCTTGCCACATTCTCTTGCCACATGTTGATTTAGCCAAATGAGCGAGGCAGTAAATGCAAATGGCACAGACTAATTTGATTCTATTTAAATCTCATTGCGGACATCAAGTCGCCTTAAACGACCACGCCCACACGCACACACACACTCTAGCTCTGCTTTGTTTTGTTGTTCAAATGGGCGCCTAGACCAAGCGTCGCACACTCAGCACGTCGCATGCGTTCGAATGAGTGCCTTGAGTATATTTTCTGTTTGCGTGTGAACGCAGCTGCTCTCAAACAGTCTGCATGGCCATGTCCTTGCCACACACACACACACACACACACAGCAGCAATTACAACAAGCAGCATAACAACAGCAAAGCGAAAGATAACAAACACTTGAGCTGAGCCCATTACTTGAATTTTTTTATACTAAATAATTGAAAATCTTATTTCACACATAACTTCTAAACTGAGCAAGATAGCGCTTAAAATACGATTTAATTTTAAAATAAAACTAGAATTTTTTTGAACAATCATATTTATAATTTATATATATCGATAAATTCCAAACGGCAAAAAAAATACCGCTGAATAAAATATTTAATTTTTTAGACCCCATATTATTGAATTTTTCATAAAAAAAACTTGGTAAATCTTATTTTGCCCATAACTCTATTATATCAGCAGGATATGAGAGGCTAATTACTGAATTGAAATTCATATGGAGCCAAAATTTTAGGAATTCTTCATTCTAAAATTCATTGAAACTCTTATTTAGCCCAGCATTTTTTCTACACTAGAGGAGAGAGAGCATAAATATGATGACATGAATCATGATATGATATGAATTATATGACCCATATTTTTAGAATTTTTTATACTTAATCTATGAACATCATATTTAGCCCATAACTTCTAAACGGCAAGAGATAACGCTGAAATACGATTTAATTTTTTAAATCCATATTATTTCAATTTTTCAAACAAAGCCTTGGAAAATTATATTTTGTCCATAACTTCTAAACGGCAAGAGATAACGCTAAAAAACGATTTAATTTATATGGAGCCATATTATTTGAATTTTTCAAACAAAATATTGGAAAATCTTATTTTGTCCATAACTTCTACACTAGAATGATAGAACCTAAATACGATTAATTTATATTCTTTAAATTTTTCATACCAATTCATTGAAAATCTTATTTTGTCCATAGCTTCTAACCTAGAGGAGATAGCGCCTAATTTATCATAGAAAACCTTGGAAAATCTTATTTTGCCCATAACTTCTAAACGTTAGAACATAGCGCTTAAATATGATTTAATTTATATGGATCCATATTTTTAGAATATTTTATACTAAGTCATTGAAAATCTTTTTTTGCTCATAACTTCTAAGCTAGAGGAGATAGCGCCTAATACGATTTATTGAATTTTTAATAGAAAATCCTGGAAAAATCTTTTTTTGCCCATAACTTCTACACTAGAGGAGAGAGAGCATAAATATGATATATTATTAAAATTTGCATAATTTTTAGAATTTTTTAAACTAAACTTCCACATCAAATTTGCCCATACTTTATTTTTACTTTGAATTTTTAAAGAATCTTGGAAAATCTTATGGAAATGATAGACTAAATACGATTAATTTCATATGGACCCATATTTTTTAAAATTTTCAATACTAATCTTTGAAAGTCTTTTTTTTTGCGCCTAACTTGTAAACTAGAAGATATAGGCCTTAAATAGCCTTTGAACAAAATCTTCTAAACGGCAAGAAATAGGCGCCTGAAATAACGATTAAATTATATTGACCCATATTTTTTTGAATTTTTTTTATTATTAAATGTCTTTGGAAAATATTATTTGCCCATAGCTTGGGTGCAAATCAAATACTAAACGGTAGGAGATAACTTTTAATATGATTTAAATTTTATGGCTTCCATATTTTTTAGAATAATTTTTATACTAAATCATTGAAAATCTTTTACTAAGCTGCACAGCTGAATTTTTAGCAATGCAAAATAGGCAATATTTTTTTGTAGATTTCTTTATGCATAAGCCTATATATAATTGAAAAAATTATATATAAATTTTTTTGCCTTCCTACATAATTATAAAATTTATGCTAACAGCAAGTTTTTTAAAATTCAGTAATTAAAAAAATACGATAGATCAATTTTGTTTAGGTTTTAATTATTAGTTAGATATTTTCTACATTTTTCTAAATTTCTAAAAATTTTAAACAAAAGGGGAAGTTTCTCCGAATTGTTTTAAAATATTAAAGCTTTACTTTTATATAAGAATACGAATTTGTATTATTTAATCTATTCTTCTGAATATAATCTAATTATATCTTCCATACTTAAGCATTTGTTCATTGTTTTTGTTTTGTTATTATTTATTTGTTTTGTTATTATTTATTTTATATTTTATTTTATATTTTGAGTTGCTTTTAATGCGTATTTTATTTATTTAAAAGCTGCTATATAATCATTAATTTTGCTGCTAGTTTAAGCGTCGTTATGAATTTAAAACTATAAGCGTTTTGTTTTTTTGTTTCTGTATGCGAGCGCGCTTGTTAGTGTGTGTGTGTAAAATCGTTGAGTGTGACAGTGAGACACTTGGCCAAAGCGCTTTGGCTATTTCGGGCTGAGCAAAGTCAAAGCCGCACAAGGACACATGTCAGGCAAGCATAAAATGCATTAGTGTGTGTGTGTGTGTGCGTGTGTGTATGAATAGGCGTTAAATAATACAATAGACACCTCAGCAGGCGGTCGGTCGGTCCGGCTGTCACTACAAGGACACAGCACGAATATTCATCATACGCCGCTTAGGCTCAGCTCAGGCTCAGCTCAGCTCAGCTCAGCCCGACTGCCAATAACTCTCCAGTCTATTAATTACATATGTTGCGTTGAAACTGAAAATTCGTTTTCCATTTATTTTTATGCGACACAGTTTGTCAAATCGTCTCGGACTCGGCCACCAAATGTGAGAAAATATGCGAAGCATTTGTTAGCCTTTGGCAGTTTGGCTATAACAATTTTTCAAATAAATTATGAGCCACCCAATGAAAAAAAAAAAGGATGAAAGCCTTGCTATCAGCCATAGGCTTTAAAATATAAAGAAACGAGAGGATATATATATATGAGTGCAGGGCTAATAGCGCTGACAGTTGGCGCTGAAATATGAGGGACGGCGACATGTGTTGACTTGAACTTGAGCCCAAGTCTAAGGGTGACAACTGTTGGCCCGAAAAACAAAACAAAACAAAGCAAAAAAAAATGTCACATAATCGCTCAGCGCAAGTTTTTTTTCTTGTTGTTGTTGTTGTTTTTGTTTATTGTTGATCACGTGCCGAGGCGACAGTTGGCGGCAATGGCAGCTGCATTAGCTACGCTAATTGCGTCTAAATTTCATTCATGAAACAAAGTCGAACTTGAGCTGAAATTCAATTATTTTATTTTTTGATAAATAAAATAATTTCAAACAATGCAAGCTAATTACTATTAAATTCTAAATGGTTCATAAATAATTTAAATATATTTTTATATTTTATTTTTCCATTGTAATTTAAATAAATAAAATATTTTCAAGCAATGAGGTCTAATATTCTTTTTTTTTATAAAAATTAAAAAAAAACGCATACAAAATTGTTCTTAAATAATTTACATACATTTTTATATATTTTATTTTTTGATTGTAATTTAAATGAATAAAATATTTTCAAACGACTCAAGCTATGAAGTTAAATATTCTTAAATAATTTTAAATATATTTTAATAAAGCAATAAAAGTTTTTTAAGTATTTTTTTGTAATTTCAAATATTATTTGAGCGCTAATATTTTAAAAAAATATTTGTATTTTTTTTTTAGAGTCGCTTAAGCCATTAAAAAAATGTTTTTTTTAAAATATGCAAAAAAACCAAATCAACCACAATAAATATTTAATAAAAATATTTAATAAAAATAAAGATACTCACTACGTATTACCAGTCCAGACAAACAAATTATAACTATAAAAAATTATTCTTAAATAATTTAAATATATTTTTAATTACTTATAGCAATAACAAGTTTTTAAGTATTTTTTCTATAATTTTTAAATATCATGAGCGCTTGAATATCTAAAAAAATATTTTTCTTATTTAACAATTAATTATGAAACCAATAAAAATGTTTGCAGCGTTTGAAAATATAAATATTGCCTTAAATAATATTTAATAAATATAATAAAAATGTAATAAATATACCAAGATGTTTATAGCAGCTGCATTAGTTTGCTAATTGCGCCAAAAATTTCATTCACAAGTCGCACTGAAACCGAAACTCAAACTGAAATTGAAATTGAAATATTTTATGCTTCTTGCTGCAAGCCGCAAAATTAACTCCTGGGGCAAGCTTTACGCTTCAATGCGTTGCAAGCAGCAGCAGCAGCAGCAACGACAACGACAACAACGACTGTTGCTGCTGCTCTGCTCTGGTCTCGCTTTTGACAGGAAATTAAATTCGATGTATCGCAAAGAGTTGAGAGAACTGGACGACGCTCTTTTGTTTTATGTGGCTGGAGATTCACTCGGGGTACACCTTGCTTACAATTGGAAATTCATGCGGCTTCAGTTTTTATTTGAAGCTTTAGCTTATTTTGCTGCCTCACCAGGCAACCTCAACCAGTAAATAAACCGGAGATGACTTTGCGGTTTCTGCACAGACGACGAACCAAACGACTGCAGCTTGAATTTTGAGTTTAGGCTTTGGACTTCATCGGGCTCGGGTTGCCGTTTGGCTTGCTTGGCTGGTTATTATAATTACTGAGAGGCTGCAGCGTCATGACGCTCTCAGGATGCGCACAGGAAGCTGCAGGCATTGACTATAAATTGCCAAAAAAAAATAAATAAAAAAATAAAGTTGACCTTCGCTTGACTTTCAGCTTTAAAATCAAGTTGAACGAAGTTCGCTGTGTGTGTGTGGAATAAATTGATTTACATGCGTGCCACACACACACACACACACACACACACACACAGCCCACGCTTGAGTGTTGAACAAGAAAGGCCACTTTGGCAAAAAGAATTGCCAAAACTGCGACTGCGACTGAGGCTGAAGCTGAGACTCGAGTCTGGCTCCGGCTCTGGCGACAATAAGTCATTGTCAAGGTGCTGAACGACTCTGGGCGCTGCCTTTGCATGTGGGCGCTGCCATCAGCTGCAGACAAACTGAACAGACAACTGAAAGACTGAGAGAGAGCGAAGTCGCTCTTGCAATGAAGTTAATTAAAAAAAAAATAAAGCGACAGCAAATGGAAATTGCCACAAGCACAAGCAGCGCACCCAGAGCCAAGTGCTTGTGACTCTCAACTAGATCACACAATTGTGCCACACCCAACTTGGAATGCTGCAACGCCCACTGCCTAACTGAGCTTGTCTGCTCCTAACTCAATGTGCAACATGCTGCATGAGTTAGTCTTCTATACAAAAACAAGTTAATAACATTTATTTACATGCTACCAATCTGCATCTGTCATTCTCTCAATTCTGCTTAATTCTGTCTTTTTATTAAATTATGCGTGCCACACCCAATTCAATTACTTAGCAATCATTTGTACTGAATTTTAGTTAAGCTTTGAGTTGTGTCTTCTCAACTAAATTGCTCCATTTGCCAGCTTCAACATTGTCGAGTAAACACACACAAAATAATCTACAAGTGATAATAATTTTAATTAAATTAAATGCAGTCAGCTAATGTAGACATAAGTTCAGATACTAAACTATACAAAGCCTTCATTTGATTTATGCTTTTGTAGTTAAACATGCATTAATGTGATTAATTATAGCACACTATTAATTTAAATCATATGCAAGCTTCACATTGCATATGCGTCTATTTTCAAAGCATTAAAGTTGAACACAAGATTGCTTGGAATTCTGCCTGGAAGCCTGAAGTTGCTTTTGCTTAGAAACTTAAAGCTTAACACATTAAACATTTGCTAACTGTTGACAGAATTGATTTATAATAATTATAGAAAATATGTTTAAAATGTATATAGGCCAGTGCAAGAATTTGAATAATTTGATATGAATGGGACTGAGGCGCATAGTAAATAAATATTATATTTTAAATCTAGGTATAGGCTAAGACTTTTTGCCATCACTGCATAGAATGCGTTAATTTTTAGTAAAAATATAAGCAAAGTATATATAGTAGATATAGTAAATAAATATTATTTCTAGCTCTAGGCTAAGAACTTCTTCCAGCTCTGCATAGAATGCGTTTATTTTTATTAAAAACCTATGCAAAGTATATAGTAGATATAGTAAGTATTAATTATTAATAGTAGTATTAATTCTAGCTCTAGGCTAAGAACTTCTTCCAGCTCTGCATAGAATGCGTTTATTTAAAAAAAAAAACTCTATTCAAAGTATTTATATATTTTTCTATACCCCCGCCGAGGTTAACCCAAACAACATAAGAGACTTCATCAAATTAAACAACAAAAAATTAGCCTGAAGACCTTTGTTGCTTTGGCTATATCAATTGTACCATAGAATTTAATTCTAGGCTACAATTAAAATAAATAAAAAATAAATAAATTTTTATATATTTCCTATTAATTAAATTTGACACAGAAATCTCTACAAATTTTAGTGTAAGACAGCTTAGAACAAATTCGTTAGTAAGCTGCACAATTAAAATTAATATTTACTCTGCGGAATATTTAAATTAAAAATTTCATAAATTATTTTAAGCCTTTATAAGTGGAAATTGTATCTACTAAAAACAATTTTAATGCTGCTTATCTTGGAGTTGTTTTGCTTATGTTTTAAAATTGTGTAGCTATTTTTTATAGATTGTCAATATTATTTCAACACTTTGGGCTGCCTTTATGATAAAGATGCAAACTATAAAGTGCTTAGCCATGTTTGTGCCTAATGAATTCCAATTGAATTCAATCTAAGCTGCGTTTTTTATTAAACTTTAAGCACTAAAATTGCAGTTTAAATTATTGATAAATTTAAAACTAAAAGCTTGCGCGTTATTAATTTAATCCGCGCTGGGGCGACAAAATATTTTAGAGTTATCAGCGCCTCTCTTTGTGTCGTTTGTTGCTTAGCGGCGAGCGGGGAGCGCAGGCTGCAAAACAATTAAATGCTTAGCTCGACAAAAGTCTGCGGTTCGCATTAAATCATCAGTCTGCTGTTGACTATAACGACTCCACTCCAACTGCAGTGTGCCGTTGCCGTTGCCAATCCCAATCCCTATGCATATAGCCCTTGGCCCATTGCTTCATCAGAGCCAAGCGAAATAATTTACATAAGCAGCAACCGCAAACTGCAGCGCGTCGAGTTGTTGAGCGGCAATGAGATAGACATGGCGCTAAGAAGCAGCGAGAGCAGCTGAGGGGGGAGGGGGGGAGGCGGATTACGCCAAGGGGCTGAGGCTAAATTAAAGCCAAACCCCAAAACCCAAAAACGCATGCAGCAAATCCCTCGACCAGGACAAGAGACCAAGCCAACAAAAAAAAAACTGCATTTGCTTATTTTTTTTTTTTGCTTTTTTTCTCTGTTTGTTTGTTTGGATTTTCGTGCATTCACTTGCGGAATTTTTGTGCTGTTGACTTGGCGACGCATATGAATGTATCCTGGTTGTTCCTGCTGCTGTTCGTAGTTGTTCCTGTTGTGTTGCAGCGCATATGTGTTGGCGCATACATAAACAATGCCACACAAAGAACGCATGTGTCCTTGCCCCCAACTGTCACTCGTCCCTGCCCCAACAATCAGTTGTTGTTGTTCGTTGCTGCTGTTCGTTGTACGTTGCCCCGTTTCTGGCTGGTTTATTATGCAAAAGTTATGCAAAGATAAGCAAAACTATGAGCAACGACAGCAGCTTGGCTACCAAAAATAGCATAGAGCACCCCCCACCCCACCCGACCACCAAAACCGACTACGAACTGTACTCAGTTCTCTCTCTCTGCTGCTTCTAGCACATAAAGCATTTCACATCACATCAGCATGGCCAAAAGACAAACGTTGCCGCTTCGCCAGTTAGATGCGGACTCGCCCTCAACTTTTTTTCGCATACACTTTGCACAGCAAAAATGCAAAAGGGTAGCAGCAAG
The DNA here is from genome assembly GCF_011750605.1 of Drosophila busckii. Lineage (NCBI taxonomy): Eukaryota > Metazoa > Arthropoda > Insecta > Diptera > Drosophilidae > Drosophila > Drosophila busckii. Next base: position 17,107,897 of record NC_046604.1, on the reverse strand, counting down.
TTGTGCTAATGTATGTAACAGGTAGGAGAAGGCGTGGCAGAGCCCATATTATAGATTAGCAAAGCGTACTGATTCAATTTAGTCATTTACGTCGCTTCGGCCGACTGTATGAGCGTCAATAACTCAAAGACTATAGCAGCTATAGCCACCAAATTTTTTATATAAGTTCTTCTATATGCGTAGCATATTTTTGCATACAAATTTTATAATTTTGTTGCAGCGCTTGCCTTAAAAACGAAAAAAATCCATCAAAACTCGCTAAAAATGTGTAATCTGCGATTTGATTCAAAACTTTGGACTAAAGCAAAGTGTATCTAAAAGTTTGCTGCCATAAACTGTTAATGCGCTTGCTTGTTTCATTTTTTTGGGCAGCTGTTCAACTCCAAGCGTTCTTTTATTTGTGTGTCTGTCTTGCTGTCTCGTCTGTCTGTGTGTGGCGTCGTTCAACTTAATTGTGCGACCAAAATGCAAAAAATCAACATTTCTGGGGTTCTGCTGCTGCCGTTGTCGGCACCTCGTGAACGTAATGGACACTTAAACTCTAATCGAAAAACTTTTGCCCATATACAAGTCACTTTAAAATGCGCTTAATTTGATCAGCATGCGGCGATTGTCGAGCTCACTGCTTCAGATTAACATAATGAGCTTCAACTTGAACCAACCAACCTGCCGGTCCAACTCTCACTTTCTCGCTCTCTCTATCTATCTAGTTCGTTATAAACTTGTAACTGACATTGACTACAATTTGTGTGAGTTTCAATTGGTTTTATTTTATTTCATTTTTTGCTCTCTCTCTCACTTTTTTTTGGTTACTGTTTGTTCTTGAAAATGTTTTTGAAATTGTTATATGCATACCCTAGCATTGAGTGGCTGATAAGAGCTCCATGCGGTCGGGGGGATTGCTGCTCAGCAAGTGGACGAACAAATGAAATCAAAGTGACTTTCATTGCAAAGGGCAACTTTTGTCTGTGTGTGTGTGGCATTAAAAACTTGGTAATAAATGTTGCATTAAGTTGATTAAACTTTTAACTTTTTGCTGGGGGCTGAAATAGAGTAAGCCATAAATATATAGGCAGCGTTTTTTTGTTATAAAAAAAAGCGATAACAGCACATAATATATTTAACATTTATTGTAATTGCAATGCGAAAAGTTTTTTTAAGCTGCAAATATTTAACAACAGTTGGGAAAATAATTTTAAATTTTTGCTATGAAAGTAACGCCAAGGATTTCAACAAAATATTCAAAATATTCATAAAAAAAAATATTAAATTATATAAAATATATTAGAGCGAAAAATAAAGCAATTGACAATAACCAAGGTATTAATTCAATTTACTATCATTAAAAGAAAAACTGCAAAGCGTCTGCTAAATATAAATATTTTATAAATTAAATAAATACATTAAAAATGCAATTTTCTTAGACATGTTTCTTTAAGTAATCTCTTTCGAATTAGTCTTTATTACAATAATGTAATTAAATTTACAAAAATAAAAATTTGCTACCAACTTCTGCTTAGAAATGCTAACATTATGTTAAAATATTATTAAAAATTATTATTAAAAAATATTCCGTATAGACAAACGAAAGCATTACCTTGTGCTAATAATAATTCCAGCTGTTAGAAGGGTAACTTGGAATTAGAAAAACTTTAAAATACCACACTCTAAATATTATTATTATTATTAATAATTTTTATATTTTGCAAGCTTAACGAAATTTAATTAATATTCATTGTATATTAATTTGATTTAAATTTGGAAAAAATAAAAATTTAACACTGCTAAAAGCGCTTTTGAAAACTTTTTCTGGTTAAGCTGTTATTAAGGTTTGTTAAAAATACATGAAAAAATTGCATTATTAAAAAACTGCCGTATAGACAAAAACGGAGCCTCATAGCAATAATAACTGCTATTTCCTAACTCATTAAAAAAAACCGGAATTTAATTTTCTAAATATTAATATTATATAAAAAACACTGGAAATATTGTTATTATTTTTTAATATTATTATTATAATTTTTAAATATATTTCTAGCTAACGAAAGTGAATTATAAAAATTTTTCTAAAACTTCTGAGCACTTGAATAATTTTTCAGCATAAACTTTTCTATTTGAATATTGCAATATAGCTAAACATAATGTTTATTAGAGGCCCTAGGCCTAGAGCATAACTATTAGTCGTTGCTAACTTTAGCTGTAGCTTTAGTTGTAGCCGCCTGTTGGTGACAACGGATCGAGTGTGCAGTTTTTGGAGAGCGTGTGAAAGTCAAGTGCACACATTTCAAACTCACACAGACACAAACACACACACACACACACACATGCATGCCTATAGACATATCCATATGTGTGTTGTCAGCGTTTTGTGGTAGCAGTTGCCACTTGACGCCGCCGCCTGCACTTAGACGCAGCGAGAAAGAGAGAAAGAGAAAGAGAGAGAGCCGCTCAGTTGTCGCTTGCAGTCAGTTACAGTTCGCCAGCTGCTTCAATTGAAAAATTAAGCAGCCACTTTGTCAAAATGTTGTGTCTCTTTGGTAAAGCTCCAACCCGAATCCGAATCCAAACCCGTACCCGAACCCATTGGCAGCTTTAATTGTCAGCATCTGGAGCTGACATGGAAATGTGCAAAAGGTTGTTCAGGGGTCTCGAACTCTTGACTATTTGATGGAGCATGCTCGCTTGGCACTTATTACATTGGCATCCTGCGTATGGTTTTGGCGTTTATTGATGCAAATTTTCCATCATGCTAGCGCCTTTTTAGTCTCTTGCCAACGAAAAATAAAAAGCGTTATACGCTTTTGTTGTCGCTTTTGGGATTTTTGATGGCAAAGCAGCGAGTAGGGGAGGGAGGGGAGGGGTCTTGCCACTTAATTGACGTCTACGTCGAACACACAAGTGCGCCCCAAGTTGCGCTGATTAGGGTTGCCAAGCAGAGTTGCCTGACTGCCTGTCATTGTCACCGTTGTCAAAAGTTTTTTCTCTTTTTTTTGAGCATATTTTGTGGCATTTGGCTTGCAAGCTGTTGTCATATTATTTAAACAGCTTTTTTCTTGATTGAGCACACAATTGAACTGACATTAATAGCTGCTCAAAGTGGCAGCAGCCCAAGCAAAGCCGCTCACATCGATAAGCAATCCCATGCTCAAGCTCATAAACTACTCAAATGTGTCGCACACTACGCGCTTTAATTAATGTTGCTGCCTTTAAGGCGCCAAAGCCTGCAATTAGCCGCCAATATTACACACAGTCAACAAAAAACACGCAAGTCGAAATTAAGCGCTCAAACTGCCACTGAAATGTGCTAAGCCCGAAAGCCTTTAATACTAAAATTTATCTTAACGCAGGCTATTTAAAAATAATTAAAGCGCAATCAATTAATCAAAGCAATGAATGCCAGACAAGGTGTGAAATTGCCGCAGATAAGCGCCAAGGCAAAAGGCAAAGACAGAAGTTTGGCTGCCTGGCTGTTAACTTGGCTTTAATACTAATACAGGCTTTGAAGCGTATAAGACTTTAGGTTTAGTTAGCTGCATTAATATTACAAAATATGAATTGCTGTATGATTGATTGATTTATTTAAAGTTCTATTGAGCACTTACTTATTTCTTTAAATTTTAGTTGCTTACTAAACATTTTTCTTTTCATTACAGCTAAGCTTTAAATTTGAAGCACTAAGAGGCTTAAGGTAAGTCTAAAAATCATTGTAAAATGCATAAGATAAAACCAAATACGCTTCAATTATACACGAACAGATTTCAACAATAATATTTATATATAATATATATATTTATATATAATAATTTGCTAATTTAAACTTGTTATATCATTTGCTCTATGCATTTACTTTGTTCAGGCAATAAGCGTTGTTAGCATTTGTCGTAGGCAACTGATTAATCAAATATTATTATCATTATTATATGCTCAAAATTCTAGCGAATATCGTAAGCCTTAATTCACATGCATATCAATAAATAGTAACAATTAGCGCTGTGAAATCGTAAGACTTGTAAGTGAATATCGTAAGCCTTAGCTCGTATTTATATAAATAGCTAGTTATAGCCATTATAGTTCAGCTCGTATGTGTATATATAGCTAGTTATAATTATAGAGCTTTGAACATTTTCCTGAACTATAAAACGTTTAAATAGCACAATTTAAATATCGTAAGCTAACATTATAGTTAGAACTTATAACTGGCTTTGTTAATGAGTAAAAAATCTATCAAAGACTTAAACTTCTAAAAGATATCTGTATAATCAAACATACTGCTCTCTATTCTATGCTTATCTTTTGCATGAATATCGTAAATGAATAGCGTAAAACGTATAAATATTAATAATTAGTGGTACAGCTTTGAAAATTCTGCTCAACTTTCAAAAGTTTGAATATCCTAAGCTCAATACTGCTTTCTATCTATGCTTAGCATTCCTGTGAATATCGTAAATGAATAGCGTAAGCCTTAAAACGTATAAATATTAATAATTAGCAGTAGAGTTTTGAATATTCTGTTAAACTTTTAAGAGTTTGACTAAAACGAATGAATATCGTAAACTCAGTACAGCTTAGCATTCGTGTGTATATTGTAAATGAATAGCGTAAGCCTTAACCCATATAAAATTCAATAAGTAGTAGAGTTATGAAAATTCTACTAAAATTTTGAACATAATAATTGAATATCGTACTCTATACTGCTCTCTATGCTAAGCATGTGTGAATATCGTAAATTAATAACGTCTACAATTCAATAAGCAGTGGAGTTTTGATTCTGCTAAGCGTAGCAAAGTTTGTCTACTGAATATCGTTGCATATTTCATATCGTAAGTTACGCTTGGCTTGGCAGCTACATGAAAACTCGCTTTATGCTAATTAGCAGCCAATCTATCAAAGACTACCGAACTTGTAATTAAAACATGAAATTTAGCCAGAACTTACAGACCCCAGACCCCACACCCCAGACGAAAACAAAGATGCTTACTTAGTAACTTAATTAGACTCACTGCTGGCTCATTGCAAATATTTGTGTCGCATATGCAGCTTACACTAACTTGGCCAAGACAAGACACACACATACATGCATACATACTAAACTAAGGTATAAGTGTATTGTGGAGTATTTTCCAAATTAACAGCTGCATAAATTAGCATAAATTAAGTGACTCGCTCTACAGTTTTGAGCCCTTTTTGTTGTAAAGCTGTGATAATAAGCCTATTAAGGTCAACACCAAAACTCACACACACACACAACAACACACACATACATGCACATACAAAGCTAGAGAGATTTTTGCTGATCATGAGCTTGGTCAAAGTAACATCAAACAAACTATTCATCATCACTTTTGACGCGAGCAGCTTACGGCAAACACACACATACAGAGCAGCGCTTAGCATATGTGTGCGTGTGTGTGTGTGTATTAGTTGATGTGCTTTTAAGTGTGCCAGGGTGTAAGCTTTGGGGGGCTGAAACTACAGCGGGCTAGTTGCCTGGACTAGGGATAGGGGTCGAGGTTTTAGGGCCAACACTAATGGAAAATTGGCATGAAAGACGAGCTGCTATGGAAATTTAATCACATTCACATCTCACACAATACATCATCATCATTGTGTGCGTGTGTGTGTGTATAGCACTTAAGACTGCTTTAGCATATATCATGCAGGGCTGTGGTGTTGTGTGTGTGTTCCGTGTGTGCGTGTATATTTGTATTTGTGTGTGTTATATTTCCGCAAGTTTGTTAACTGCATTAGTGTGTGCGCTGCTGTGTTTGATTATGCCTTCAGGGTAGCCCACACACACACACACACATGCACACGCACACATATGTAACTATGACTGTTTGGTCTGCCACGTAAATGAATGGGGATAAAGTTTTTAGATTTTGATTGCTTGATTGTGTGTGTCAACATGCTAAAGATGCTGCTCACACAGACACAGACGCAAACACACACACACATACAAACATATGACTGCTTGTATATTTATAATGTTTGAGCATTTGTCTAGCAAATATATATATTTAAACTAGGGTAGTTAGTTATATTAAAAAATATTATATTAATATTTTTGTTGGCAAAAAAATATTTTAATAGCGTAATATTGTTTTTACACAAATTTCTAAAATTTAAATTATTATTTTTTTAGTTTTTTATTTAGCTAAGTACAAAACTTTGCATATGCGATATAAATGCAGGCAAAAATTACTTAAATAAATATATATTAAATATATAATTATAATTTTTTAGCATACTTTTGTGCGCTTACTAAAGTTTTTCTTGCCGCTTCATTTTGCTTGTTGTCGCTTGCAATAAAGTTCAGCGCAGTTTCCAAAATAATTAACTTTGTTTCAGTATAAATAATTTTATATAATTTTATATATTTTTAAATTGAATTTTCAACTTTTATTTTTTTACAATTTTCTAAAATTTTAATGATATTATTTTTAGTTTTTTAGTTTTTTATTTAGCTAAGTACAAAACTTTGCATATGCGATATAAATGCAGGCAAAAATTAAATTTACAATATAAATTAATTATTAATAAATTATATAAAATTAATATATATATATATAATTATATTAAATTGTATTTAATTTTAAATATAAATACTACTTAAGCTACAGCTAAACTTTATTATTTTGATTTATTTATAAAATATTAATTAAGCCACCCTAATTTACCTTTACTGACTTTTGTTGTTGCTGCTGCTGCCTTTGCGGGACTCTCTTGTAATTATGTTGTATCATTTACAGCAATCAGCTTGCAACTTTTATGTAAGTGTAATCAAACTCGAAACTCAAGCGAAACAGAGCGCATACAAAAGAAGAAAGCAACAAAATATAACTAAAAATGAAGAAGAAGAAGAGGCCAACAGGTAATCACAGTCATTGGCGGCGACGGCGGTGCCGCTTCCATGCACTGTGACAAAATTTCACGCTAAATTTGCTTTGCATTGCAAGATTGAGTGAAAGAGACAGAGAGAGAGAGAGAGCGAGCGAACTGCATGACAATTTATTAACGTGGCCTGCTCGTTATGCTTGTTGGCCTGTTGAAAACTTCGTCGACTCTTTAATTCCAGCAGCTGCGCCTTGAATTAAACATGTTAGATAACAACGGAACTGCCAGAGCTAAAAAATAAAAGAGGCAGCAAAACTCTAGTAAAGTAAAGTGAAGTAACAGCAAAACGTAGCCAAAGCTGAAGCTGAATTAAAAGCGCCGTTGGCCTTCAAAAAGACACAAAAAAAAAGGGAAGAGAAAGAATAAACTAGAAAATAGACAAGAACTAGTGCAACTTTTGCTACGACTATGTAAAGCGCTGAGAGCAGCAGCAACAACAACAACAACAACAACAAGCGCTTGCAAAGCGTAAAAACGTCGCTTTTATTCTAATGCCCGCTCTCCATCCACACTCCATTCCATTCCTATGCTACACAACTCGGCCGGAATGAAAAAAACACTACACTACAAGCGACAACAAAAAAAAAAGAACAAGAGCTGAAGCTTAACTTAGCAGACAGCGGCACAAGTTTAAAGAAATACCCTTGCAATGAATATAAATATAACAATAAATAAATATAAAAATAATAAATATAACAATAAATAAATATAACAAAAAATATATAATTTAAATTTGTTTATTGCGCACAGTATTTGAGTCAAAAAAATGTAAATAAAAGTTGCTTAGAGAAATTACAAACGAATTTTTATAACATCTTATTTCTAAGCTATTTTTAAATACATCAAAGCTGCACGCATTTTTTTTATTTAAATAAAACTCACTTAATTAGCATTAAATTTGTATTGCTTATATAAATAGCAGCAAATAACAATTAATTTCAAATTGTATTTTAGCTACAAAAACAAAGAGAAAACAATTGTTTACTTTTATTTGTTGTTGAAAAAATTCACGCACTTTGCGCAACATTAAATGTTAAGCAATCAATTAATATTATTAAAAAATAAATAATTTCTACACATTTATTATACATTCATTACACAAATAGGCTCTTAAGTCTTACCTTAAAAATATATTAAAAAATAAATAAATTAATTAAAATATATTTTATATTTAAAATTTATAGCCTATTTGAATCTATAGCAAATTTGTTGAACATTTTTTTGTAGTTGCAAAAGATTAAGAGTTTTCTTTTGAATGCTAAACTTAAGTAAACTACAAATAAATTTTCAATAAATTTGCTATAGATTAAAATCAGCGCATAAATTATATTTTAAATTAACTTAAACTAGAATAAAATTTAAATAAATTTGCTGTAGATTAAAATAAGCAGCTAAACTATATTTTAAATTATTTAGTTTGAAAGTTTTCGGTTAAAGGCTAAACCAAAGTAAACTAAAAATAGTAACAACAAATTCGGTATAGAATAAAATAAGCAGGTAAATTAAATTTTAAATTATTTAGCTCAAAAGATTTTTTTTGAATGCTAAGCTTACATAAACTACAATTAAATTTATAACAAATTTGCTATAGATGAAAATAGGCAGATAAATTATGTTTTAAAAATTTTCTTTTAAAGCCTAAACTAACTTAAACTACAAATAAATTAACAAAAAATTTGCTATAGCAGTGTATTAATCAAAGCTGCTAGAAATATTTAGCAAAAAATATTTATTTTATTTTTGAATTCATAGCACTAAGCTTAACTTTGATAAACATTTAGGGGCGGAATTAAAAATATGTAAAATGCAAAATAAAATATACAAAATAAAAGACTTGTTTTTATATTAAAAAATATATATGCAGGCGCATATTTGATGCTTTTATTGTAATAGTAAACAAATATTATACTAAAACTACAAAATGAGATATACAAATGAAACTTTCATTTGCCAAATAGTAACAACTAATGGAATATTCATATGCAAACTTAGCTTGTTAGCAATTAGTTTGATTAAACACTTACTTCCGCTTTGCTTGCGTCCAATTAAAGCAAAGAGTGAATGCAAAATATATTGGAATGTTGTTAGTACCCCAAGCCAAACTGCTAACCAACCAACACCACGCTCTGGGCCAAGTGCTGAGGAATGTGTTTGCACTGCAACCGCTGGAAAAAAAAAGAAGGAAAATAGTCATCCTGCGTCCACTGAGAGCCGCACAGTGTTGACTGCCACCCGTTGTGGCATAAAGTGCGCAACATGCATAAAAACAACAACAACAAGCGTAGCTAAGGCAACGGCAGCGGCAGCGGCATGTGGCATGAGTTAACAGCAAAAGTCTAGCCTAGTCTAGTGGCAATCCCAAGTCCAGTGCGACTTTTGCAATTTTTAGTGCAACTAATTCTTTCTGAAGTATCTCATTGTTGCACTGGCAAAGCCGCAATTTTGTGTGTGGCTCAAGCCACCCAACCACCCACTCAGCAACAACCCGCAGCGTATGCCCATTGGTAACCTAAGCTTAAGTTTGGGTGTGTGTGTGTGTGTTCGTTGGCAGGAAGTCAAAAGTATCGCGGCAGCTTAAGCACAGAATGGGGTCTCTGGTCAGACTCTCGCTCGGAATTGCCAGCTTAGCTTTGGGGGGTTCTATTTTTTTTTTTGCTTTTTTTTTTGGCTGCCCAGTGCAAAGTTTATTTTCCCAGTTGAATGTCACTGCTGCTTTGGCCGAGTGTAAAACTTGTTGTCATACTCTTGAAAACAAATGGGCATAATAAGTTTGTTATGTAGTTTCAAGTAGCACAAGCGACTCACACACACACACACACACACACACACACACACTGCTAATCGAGCTGAAGTGGTGGCAAGTGGGGCTGTTCATATGTCGCTTGTTTAGGCTTAAACATGAATTTGATGGCTTTATGTTTATTTTTACATGCATTTGCTTTTCCAGCTAATGGCTTGAGAAAAGTTCGTAGGACAAAAGATTTCAAAGCACAGCAATTCATTTTAATAGAAAATTAAAATTCTGAGAACTTTTACTACTACGGCTGGTATTTAAATGTTTGTACTTAAATTTAATATTATTGACAATTCTATTGCTTTAGTTCAAAAGCAGCAGCAAGCGCGCACAGTGGTGCCAAAGCGTTTAAATAAATAAATAAAATAAATAAATAGGCAGCATAAATTATATATTTGTGTTATTAACAAAACAAAAATTAATAGTCGTGTAACCAGAGCTTTTTTACTGAAATTGAGATTAAAAATAAAAAATAATAATGTATTAAAAATACATTTTCAAAAAATCTTTTTTTTTTTTTTTTATTTTATAAATGTATAAAAATTTATCTTTTACCGCTGGGGCGTAGTTATATATAAGGGAATACAATACAGGATCACAATGGGTCCATAGAGAATATGCTAACTATACTTATAGACATATTTAATTATTACATTAACTGATCACCCTATTTAGGGGAGTGTCAACCAAAACATTCTAAGTAAAAAAAAGTTGCTTATAAATTTTTTAATACTAAAACACCTGTGCTTATGAAATTTTAAAATTAATTTATTAATATGAAGACGGTTAAAATAATTTTTCATAATAATCGGTGCTAAGTATAAATCTAAAAATTTGTGGCCCAATTTAACCAAACGAAAATTTAGTATTTAAGCATTCTAGTTGTTAAAACTAGAAAAAAATATAATACAATTATAAGTTGAAACTTTCGATATTGGCACAGCAATAATTTAATTATTAGCGCTGCACTTTATTTTGTCATAGCTCTGAAGTTGAACTTAATACAATATAAAATAAAATAAGAATTAAAATTTTAAAGAAATTATTCAAATGCAGCATTATTATTTTATTTTTCTTAATTTTGACATAAGCAGACCACTGTGCCTAGTACGAAATATGATATGTGTGTGCGAAAGAGACAGCAAGCGTAAATGCCTAGTCAAAGCTTCAATGCTAACTGTAAATTTAGACATAAAGCTGCAGCTGCTATTTTCATTAGTTGCTAAATATAAATACAAAATATTAATGCGAGAAGAAGAAGAAGAAGCAGTGAATAACTATTAAGTTGCAATAAATTAGGCTTAGTTATAAGAAATTGTTGCTGCCTGAATGAGTTTGGCTTTTATTATTAAATTCCAATGCCTGTTGCTTGAGCTAAGCGCAAAACTCTTTGATGGGCGGCGTTATGCTTGACTGACAAGTTCCAAGAAGAAGACAGACAGAAAGACAGACAAACAGCCAAATGTGAGTTGGAAACTGAACCAAAAATAGCAAAACGGAAATGAGCAATTGGAGCGTAAAGAAAGCATAATTACTTCTAATTTAGAGACGACGCCCAACTGCGCTATACACTTATGAAAATTGAAACAAACACTTGTAAGCTGCCCAGCTAATGAGTGTAGAGCGCTGCTTAATTAAAAGTTCTTTGCAATTGTTTCTAATGGTGCTTAAAGCATTAAACTGCGGCGTGTAAATCACAGTCAAGTAAGAGACCCCCCAACCCCCAACTGCTCGCCATAAACACATGGACATGCGGACAAAAGCGAACATTATATGGATAGTTATGTGTATTCGCAGTTATCTTGGCCACTTCCGTTTGCCAAACACGTAGCCATAAAGGCCAACAACAAGCACAACAAACACGGCCAACTTATGTGTTTAGCAGTTAACAGATTGACTGAGTGTGAGTGTGAGTGTGAGAGCCCAAAGATTTAGCAGCTGTACACGTGAGAACGTGGCAAGCTTATGTGGCAAGCACTTTTAGTTTCATTCTTAGCCTACCACCAACTTAATGCTAATGAAAAATATTTCCAACTGTGCGCCGCGGCTTAAGCGTTGCGTTTATTACAACAACAACAACAACAGCAAAGAGTGAAGCTGCTGCTTCAAATAATAAGTGGAGCGCCTTTTATTATGTGCTGATGCTTAATATTTAGTCGAAAGATTTAATGCGCAGCTTAGGCTTAGGCCTAAGCCTACGAGTTGCGAGTTACATAATGAGCAGCACTTGAAAAATTATGGCCACTATATTCGGCAACGTGCTGTGCTTTAGTTTATATTTTAATTAACAACAACAATAAATTGCACAAAACTGAAATCAAATGAAATTATTAAGCCTGCAGCTTGGATTTATTTCAAGACACATTCAAAGTTTTAAATGCGAACGAGCGAACCCAAATGCCCAGCGGTGCTAAAGCCCGTAGAACGAACCTTCGGCCAACTCATTCATGCAGAAATCCATTGACATTTAATAGCCCCCCAATGCAACGCTCTAAATACCTTTTTGGCCCCAGTAGCCGTAGCAGTTCCCTCAAGTTCTTGCCCCATCTAGTTAAACCTGAATTTTATGTAGTATCTGTTTTGTTGTCGTCTCTTGTGTTTTGTGCACAGGATGTGTCCATGTCCAACGCAGGTGCACACACAACAGTCGAGCAGTCGAACAGTCGACACTGTAAGTCACTTAAGCGTCCAAGCCCAAGCTGCTTTGCACTAAAAAAAAAGCAACAACAACTTACGCATAAATCATAGAAAATTAAAGAGCAAAGAGTGCAGAGCAACTGCAGCATCCGCTGCTCAGCTACAGCTTCAGCTACAGCTCCAGCAATTGATTAAATAACTTGCGTCTTCTGCCTTTAATTAAAATGTTTATATGATAAATAACAATTTAATTGCTAAGCTCTGGCCAACTTCATTTGCATTTTTCAACAGCTTAAAGCATAAAATTGCTTTATAGCTTAGTTCGATTTTAGCTCCACTTGTATTTAAATTAACAAATTGGCATTAAGCTTTATATGCGTCGCTTTTTGTATTAAAAGTTGCTTTTGTTGCCATAAATTTAAAGAAATAAACTTAAATTAATTGTTCACTTGCTTCAATCGTAATTTTACATTAAAATTCATTTAATTTGTCATATAATTTCGCATTACTTGCTATAATTTTAAATTTTTTTCAGTTTCTCTGTATAGCCTCAAGTAATTGCTCATTACTATTCAATTACTTTTAGCAATGTCAAATAATTTCGCATTAACTTTCATTTACGTAATAATTACAATAATTTTATAAGAGATAAACTTAAGTTAATTGTTAATTTATTTAAGTATTTACAATAATTTCGAATATTTTGTTTTCAGTTCCTATGAATAGTCTCAAGTAATTGCGCATTAGTTTTCAATTACTGTGCGCAATGTCAGATAATTTCGCATTACCTTTCATTTAAGTAATTGCAATAATTTCGAATTATTTTTTCAGTTCCTTTGTATTGTCTTAAGTAATTGCGCATTACTTTTCTTTTTAGTAATTACAATAATATCAAATATTTTTTGCGCAATACTTTTCAATTACTTTACGCAATTTTAAAAAATTTCGCTTTACCTTTTATTTAAGTAATTGGTATAATTTCGTTTTTTTTCTTCAGTTGCTTTAAATAGCCTCAAGTAATTGCAAGTATCAAGTAATAATTCCAATAATTTATTTTTTTTTGCATCTCTAATGAATAATTTCAAATAATTACGCATTACCTTTTTATTATTTTGAATATTCTCAAAGATTTAGGCGTTTAATACGCATTATTTTTAATTATTATGCATAATATCGCACTAGCTGTTAACTATTAACATTAAATAATTGAGAAAAACTAAAAATAATTTTAATTTTAGCATTAGTTAGTATTAAATGAGTTAATTAATGCTTTAATGTTGTTCGCTGAGCTTAAAGTGTAAGCAAAGTTGCTTGTGTTCAGTCTTAAGCACACAATTCAGTATAATGTATTTATAAATAAACAAAAAATGTTAAAAATATTTAAATTTATACAAGCAACTTTGAAATTCAATATAAGTTGATGGCAGCTTAAACTTGCAGGCGTATATATTAAGCTATTAAATGTAAGCATAAAGAAAATATTTTGTTACATTTGAAATGCTAAAATTTCATTCAAATGCATATTTTGTTTAATTAATAAATGAATTTGAAACTACAGTAGCAACTACTAATTAAATTCTTGTTTAGTGAAATGCCAAAGTCGCTAAAAGGCTCAACAGGCTAACAAGACAGCAAACAGCTGTTGTTTGATTTTGTCATTGTGTGCGTGCGTGTGTGTGTTAAGTCAATTTGAAATTAATTGCGCGTATGTTTGTTAGCCAAATGCAAGAGTTAATGCGATTTATTGCGCGCAGTTGGCCAAGTCAATTATGGTTTGGTGCCAATCAATTTTGGGCGCTGCATAAATGTGTGACAGGCGCTCTGACCTCTGAGTGACCTCTGTGCAACTATTTAAGCGCAGACAGCTACGCGGTTAGCGCGCACTTGGCCTTTTGTCTCTCAATCAGCGGCCAATGCAATGAACTGATTAGACAAACAATTAATTTCGACCAAGCACTTAAAACCCGATTTGATTGAAAAGCTTAAAAGCAACAAACCCAACTTAAACTTCTGCCCAAGGCTCGCACTTGTCTGGCCGACAATTTGACATAAATCTAAACAAAACAAGTTGACACAGTGCAGGGTGAATGAGGGGGGAGGGGTGTTGCTGGTTGCTTTTGCGTAGTCAAGGCACGCCTGTTGACTCTTGTTGTTGTTGTTTTTGGGGAGACAACGCCGCAGTAGGACTTCATTAATCAAGGCCACAAAACAAGCGAAACGCGGCAGAGAGTCCTGCGCCAGTTTCTAACGATGACAACGCAACGCAAAATGCAACACACACACACACACAGACACACACACATAAACATAAATAATTAGCATGATTCTTTAAAGGGCAATTAACTAATTTAGACGCTTTGAATAATTGCTGAGCGTCGCTTTGGGCCAAAAGCCGCCTTGGACCAACAGCCAAATCAGTTTTAAATGCAAACAACAACAACAACTGAAATGCAAACTTCATGTCACCGCAGCGTGCGCGTTGCCTTTTTATATTTTTTTGTGGTAGGACAGCAGTGGTGGCGGCATTAAGACGGCGACCAAGAGAGAGAGAGAGAGAGAGACATTTAAATCTCAGCAGCTAGAAAATAATTAGAGCGATTAGTGTGCCTCACACCTTTGAGAGCGGCAACGATGTCAGCTGCATAAATAAAATGCAAATAAAAACAAATTTTCGCTCATATTTTAGTTTGACATTTAATACAGTCAACATGCTATAAAAGCAACCAATGAATGTAGTAATCTTTCTATTATTTTTCACTTTCATTTTCTTTCCAAATTGCAGCAAAAACTAAAATCAAGCAAATTAAAGTGCCAAGCATTGAGCATTATAATAGAATTTGCAACTTTTAATTAAATCTATTGTAAAAACAATTAATTTACATTATATTAGATACTTATAAGAAATTAGATTAGATCCGAGCAACATTTTTGATTGAAAAATTTGTTTAAAAGTAAAGCTGCGATATTTTACTTTAATTTTCATGAAAAGCATTAAATTTAAAGCATTAAAAACTAAAGCAAACCTCAATTAACTAGAGTTACAAGTTTCAAATGCTAGCAATGATTTTATTAAAATTGTTTATTTAAAACTTAGCACAAAATTATTTTAAAATACAAGCTACTATACTATACAAGTTTTTAAATTTTAAAATAATTTATTTTATTTTAATTTTCATTTCAAATTGTAGGTTAAGCTTAAAATGATTTTATGCGCATATAAAATAAAGCTGCTAATAATATTTTTTTTATTTTAATTAACATCTTTATTTAATATTATTCAGGAACAGTACTAATTAAAGCCTTTAAACTAAATGTTGTCAACTAATAATATTTAAAGCTCAAAATTTATTTATTTTATGCTTAAAAAAATATTCATATTACACATATCCGATGCTTACTGTACGGCACATAATTTGTTTTCAAAAATGTTGCTTTTAATTGAAAACAATTTTAAAAAACATTTGCAGCACAAATTAAATCAATTTGCTTACATTTTAAATAATTTGCTAATTTGCTTTTTTATGTGAAATGCTTTGCGCATTTAAACTTTATGCACCTATGTCAGCAAATAGAATTAAAATGTCTGAGCACACAAACAATAAACAAACAACATGTATGTGCGTGTCTAGATATAAACAAATGTATTTTTGTTGAACATTTATGCAGATTTATTGCTTTCAATGCAAGGTCAAGTTATGGCAGCTTGGGGGCCAAAGATGAGTTCAATGCACAGACGAAAGAGCGGCGGAGAAGAGATTTAGCTCACTGGGGAGCAACCCAAAGGGAGTCCTAAGTGAACCCTTGACACTGCTGCTCGTTGCTTGGGCAGCACAGCTTGAAGTTAAATAAATTAACGGCAATTAGCCTGAGCGGTCGCAAAAGGTCAAAGGCAGCGCTCAACGCTCAGCGCTCAGTCAGGTAATTTTTTGTTATAGTCAAATATTTATTTAAAGTATTTTGCGCTATTTTATGCATTATTATTGCTTTTAATTACGCGCTTTAAACAATTTTTACAGTTGCTGTCAGCAGCGGCGGAAGCTTGGCCTAGCGGTTAAGTGCAGAAAGCGTAGCGCAAAAGCATTTTGGCCAATTAACTTTGGCTAATTGTTGCGCGTATACTACAAGCCAAAGAGAGTAAAGCGAAAAATATTTACGACTACAAAGTACACAAGTAAATGTGAAAGTCTACAAATTGTACTAAGACCCAAAAAGCCACAACGCACACTTGTTAAGCAGCGAGGGGTGGGGTGGGGTGTTGGTGTTGGCTGCTGAGCGTAGCAAACTGCGATCATAAAGCACTCACAGCGATTTCGCGTAAACTTCCGCCACACAAAAAAAAAAATTAAGCATATAAACAATATTTGCATCGTCGTCAAGTTCTACTTTCGCTGATGCGCGCTTAAAAAACACACACACACACACACACACTTACACTCAGCCAAAAAAAGAAAATAAAAATACAATTTATAACAATACCAAAGACGTCCAAAAGTGCTGTGGGCTGAGCTTAAGCGACGAGCTGTATACGCTTTTTAAAAAATTAATTACAATTAAAAATAATGCGCATAAATTAAAAACATAAATAAATAAATTATAAAAATGCGACATTAAGTCTAAAGTTTCATTAAAAACAAAAATAAATAAATTATAAAAATGCAACTTCAAGTCTAAAGTAACAAGATTAAAAGTTTTATAAGCTTATTTGACAAAATACATTACGAAATGTTATTTTTAGCTGCATAACAAATTTTAATTTTATTATGCCAATTTTTTTATTATTATTATTATTTTTTTTTATAAGAAATGTTAAAGTTGTAAGGGAGTAAAATTTATAAAAATAGAAAATAACAATATTTATTACATTGCAACTATTTTGCATAACAAATTTTAATTTTATTTTGTCAAATTTATTTAATTTTTTTATAAAAAAAAGTTAAAGTTGCAAGGTAATAAACTTGGATTGTTATATATTAAAAAAATTATTTTATTGTTAATAAATACAAATTTTTATTCATTTTCAGCTGTTTTCACTTGAATCACTTTTTTTTCGTTTTATTTAATTTAATACACATGCTTATTTATTTGAATTCTATTTTTATACACTTTAACACTTTTTTCTGTTTAATTTTTATTTCATTTTTATTTTTACTTTTAAAATTTTTTTATTGTTTGATTTGTATGCAAAATCTTTGAAATAATTATTTTTCTATTATATTTAACTAGAGAATATTTTTTTTAATTTTTATGCATATGAAAATAAATGCAAAATTTATTGTTTTCATTTAATTTTTTATATCATTTATTTAGTTTCCTATACGATCTTTAAATATTTGCTATGCCCAAAAGCAAACTTAACTTGGCCATAAAGAAAACTATGCACATGGTACTTTATTTAAATTTTAAGACCTCAAGAGACTTGCAGGCCAAACTAATGTGGAGCAGTTAACCAAATAGAATATCATGAGCTGCAGCCAGCAGTGGGAGCGGCAAATGAAAATCGCAGGGCTTATCCAACAAGCAATCTAAAGAACTTGAATGTAAGCAGATAAAAAGAAAGAGGAAGAGCGGATTTCAACATCGCTCAGTGCTTTGAGGCTAATTTAGAAACCGCAACTCATCTACATAGTACAAACGCAAAGAAGAGCTTGAAGCTCAAGCTCATGCTTGGCTGCTTGCCAATCTAAAAAAAAAACACACACACACACACACACACGAATAAATTAAACAGAGAGACTGTAGCTGAGTGCACACACGCAAGAGAAGATTTCACTTTTCGGCAATCATAACTGACCTTAATCAATGCGCGCGTTATTGTGTGTGATTATTTTTTGGAATAGTAGTAGGTGTAGCTAGGGCTACACTAAAGTGTAGTTTGTGGCTGTGAGAATTGCAAGTTGCATTGCAAGTTCATTCATATGTATGGCGGGCAGCTGCGAAGTCTCGTAGCTAAAGCAGAGCCGCGTTTCCTGTCTTCAGATATCATGTGCCGGTCGTCGCCAAAGCTAAAAAGGCAGCTGCTGTGGCTGCTTGGAACAGCAACAGCAACAACAACAAGTTGAACTACCTGCCTGCAGGTGAAGTAACTTATACAGCATTCGCTGCTGCTGCTCGCCTAAAGGTAATTAGTTTACACACACACACACACATACACACAATCTTTGCTCTTCATGTAGGCTGCTGCATCATTAAAAGACTTGACTGTGTGACTACGTTTATGTTTTTTCATACACTTTGTTATTGTTAAAAGCATTGGAAGTATATTTATGTTGAACAGCAAGACAAACTGCGTCGCTATAGTCGCTTTGTTCGTCTAACCGTCTGTATGAGCAACAAGAACTCAGAGACTATAACAGCTAGAGCAGTCAAATGTTGCTATATAGCTTCTGCTATTTCTGTATCAATTCTTTTATATATTTGCATAATTATTTACCTGAATATATAATTTAATTTTCGCACAAATCGGAAATAAACTATTTATGCACCAAAAAAAAAATCTAAAATAAATCACATAAGTCTATAAAGCCATGTACGTCCGTCTGTATGAGCAACAAGAACTCAGAGACTTGAAGAGCTAGTTCTACCTCAATTGCTCAATTAAATTTGCTCTTCTATTTCCAAATTTTTGAAAAAATTTTAACTTCTCCCTTACCTACAAAGCAAAAAATTAACTATTTATGCATTATCTAAATTAAACATCTGCAATTAATCATATGTAAATGTCGCTATAGCCATGTTCGCCTGTATGAGCAACAAGAACTCAGAGACTTGAAGAGCTAGAGCAATAAAATGCTAAGTAGCAACTTCTACATATATGCAAACCAATTCTTTTATATTTTTGAATAAAATTTTTGCTTTCCTCTACCACAAATCGAGTATAACTATTTATGCACACATTATTTAACGTTATAAACTGAAATAAATCATAATAAGTCGTTATAGCCATGTCCGTCTGTACATACGTCTGTATGAGCAGCAAGAACTCAGAAACCAGAAGAGCTAGAGCAATCAAATGTATGGCATGTTGCTTCTTGTATTTCAGGTGCAATTCTTTTATATTTTTGTATAATTATTTAGCTTCCCACTTGACCACAAATCGACAAAATCTATTAACGCACTCATACTCTTAAGTAAAAATTTAAAATATAATACAAAGTGTATCTAAGTGTTGCTTGCTTCCAACTTTAGCGCTCTTTCTACTCTTTTTGCTGCACATCTCTAACAATCGCTCGTTTTTTTATGATGCTGCTGTCGCTGCTGCTTTTTTGCACTTCCAGCGAACTAGTCAAGGCGCGATCTCTATGCAGAGATAGAGAACTCTCTGTGTGTCTCCCATGCAAGTTGGTGGAAAGCTGATCTAGGCATTCCACTTTATCATTATTATTGTGAAATTCTGCACACGTTACTTCAATTCATTCATATTCCAATTCCAATTCACATACACATTCGTCTTAGCGGCGGACAGCGCTGCCAGCGTCAACGTCGGCGGATGTGACTCATTCAGTCGAAATATAAACTGCGCTGCAGACTTAACTTAACAACTCTGTTTGGCGCTCTCTTCTTCTCTTTCTTCTGCCTACGACGTCTGTGTTTATTTATTTTTTATTTATTTTGTTGCTGTTGTTGCTTTTTCATGCTTGAGTAGCTTGGGCTTGGGCCTTGTCTACATACAAAATTTCGTCTCTGTTGTGTTCTCGGCAATGTGAACCGCAATGAAACGTAGAATTGCCATTTAAAACGTAAACAGCAGCAACCAACTGAACTCAACTCCCAACTGCCGATTGCTGTGTATTGTTTACACTGCATTTCACAAGATTTTTAAATATGTTAAGCAGCTGTTGCTGTTGCTGCTGCCCAAGCAGCTGCATAATAAGCATTAAGCATGATTTTTCATTAACAGAATCAATCAAGCAAACAATTGTATGAAGAGCTTAACAGTGATGCAAAGATTTGCTTAAGCTTTTCAAGTTTGTAATTGGAATTGACTTAAAACTAAGCGAATTTATGCTGCATAAGCTTACATTTTAATTTTTGTAATTATTTAAAAAAAGATTTAATGCATTACATACATTGTAATCATTTTTTTATTTATTTAACGTCGACTATGCACAGTTGAGCGTTAAAGAAAATTAAGCGCATAAAATTAATAAAGTTAAACAATTAATAAAGTTAAGACAAACATGTTTATAATGTCAACAGACTCAACATTTATTGTAAATATAGTGCAAAGTTCAAAGAGCTAATACTTAATAATACTAATACTAATACTTTAATACTTAAATTAGCTAATACTTAAATAAGCTCAACTGCAGCGCTTAAGACTTCGTATAAAGCTCAGCAAAAATAAAATTTTTAGTGCTCATTTTTAGTTCTTTAGCTTTTACTTGCTGATGAGCTCGCCTTGTGACAGTTTTTCTAATCATTTTTATATTATATTATTATGTTCAAAATCCTATCTCTTATAATCTGGATGAATATTAGAATGGTATTCTCTATAGTTATAAAGATACATTGATTTACTTCCTTGATTTTGTTCAAGGCTACACCAGAAATAAATCATTATAAACGCTCTCCTGTAAAATTTGGTTATTTGACATACAATACTTTCGCAGAAATGCGTCGATATGTTTTATTTATAATACAGAAAAGCTTATAAATTGTTATTAGCCATAAAATAATTATAGTATAATATTAATATTAATATTAACGCACATTGAATTACAAACTACTTGAATTTATATGCAGTACACATATTAAAATTAGGATAATGCTACTACAATGGCACATTTTATTTAAATATACAGAAATATATTTTTAAATGTATTTTGTTTATTTGATTAATTTTATTTTTAAACATTTTATTTAAATATACAGAAATACATTTTTAAATGTATTTTGTTTATTTGATTAATTTATATTTGTTGTTTAGACCTAACAAACGCCTTTAATACGCACGCTAGTTAATAATTTGCAAGCTCAAACGCTCGCAACATGTTGCTAGCTCAAACGGTTGGCGCAACATGCCTGCAGCCAAAAATGTTGCTAAGCGCGCTCGCCGCTTACTCAGCTGCACTCCCACCCAACCGCTCAGCAACTCCCCCCCAGCGCGAACTCACTTCGTTTCTTTTGCGCGCTCGTCTGTCGCTTACACGAGCGTCGTCGAGCATGAGCCGAGGCTGGGCGCTTGTCTCAGCAGCTCAGTTCAGTTCAGTTCAAGTCGATGTTTGCTGCGGAACGGTTGGGTCTGAATAAGCAAGCGCGTGTGGCTCCCAAAACTCTGTACATATGTGTGCGTGTGCGTGCGTGCGCGCGTGTGTGTGTGTGTGGCCAAAATCGTTACACGATACAAGAAATGAAATGAAATAAAATTGAATGTGCGCAAAAATAAATGTAAAAATGCTAACAAAGCACGATCAACATAAAGAAAATAATGATGATGAGTTTAAATGTGTAACGCATGAAAATCAATGCAAACTTAAGAGGCGCACCTCGCTCTACAGAGATTAGTACCAAACGGCGACGACGACGTCGACGTCGCAGTCGACAGCAGCAGCAGCTTCGTGTGCGTGTGTAAAAATATTTTTTTTTTATTTTGGACTGATTCTGATTGCGGGCCACGCGAACGAGAGGACGAAGGACGAAGCAGTAGAAATATGTGTAGACGACGTAACGACAAACGAAAACGAAAACGCGATGAAAATTAAAGCGCTGCGTGGCAAAAAAGCTAAACAACAAAAGTAAAAAAAGTAAAAGTGAAAAGCGACAAAATAAAGCGCAGCTAATTAAGCTAAAACATGAAAATAGAGCACAAAATAAAATAAACTCAAAAAAGTAAAATAAATAAAAATCAAAATGCAGTGCAAACAGGCAATGCTGCTGACGCTGACGCTGGCGTTGACGCTGCCGCAGCTGAGTCTAAGCAGTCGCTATAAAATGTACGCAAATGCGCATGGAGCGGGGGGCAACAAAGCGGCGCAGCAGCAGAATGAAGTGTATGCTATAGTCGATAGTCAGCCAATGACTGAGGATGTATATCAAGGCGCTTCACAGCCGCCGCACTACGCAGCCGAAGTGAGCAGCTGCCAAACTGTGTGCGCGTGCAAATGGAAAGGCGGCAAGCAAACCGTGGAATGCATAGACGGACAGCTGATCAAAATTCCGGAGCGCATAGATGCGAGCACGCAAGTTTTGGATATGAGCGGCAACAAGTTGCAAACGCTAAGCAATGAGCAATTTATACGCTCGAATTTGCTAAATTTGCAAAAATTATATTTACGCAATTGCAAAATAGGCGAAATAGAGCGTGAAACATTTAAGGGATTAACCAATTTAGTGGAGCTGGATTTGTCACATAATTTGCTAGTGAGTGTGCCGAGCTTAGCGCTAAGCTATATATCATCGCTGCGTGAGCTAACACTAGCTTCCAATCATATACACAAGATCGATAGTCGCGCATTTGCCAACACGCCAGCGTTGCATAAACTCGATTTAAGTCACTGCGATATACAAAGTGTAAGCGCGCAGGCATTCAGCGGTTTACAAGCGCTGAATACGCTGCGTTTGAATGGCAACAAGTTGTCAGAGTTGCTGCCGAAAACTATCGAAACGCTGAGTCGCCTACACGGCATTGAGCTGCATGATAATCCATGGCTATGCGACTGCCGACTGCGCGATGCAAAGTTGTGGCTTATGCAGCGCAATATACCGCATCCGGTGGCGCCAGTGTGCGCAGGCGGACCCGAGCGCATACTCGATCGCAGCTTTGGAGAGCTCCATGTGGATGATTTTGCGTGCAAGCCCGAAATGCTGCCCATTAGTCATTATGTGGAAACGTCGCTGGGTGAAAATGCTTCGATTACTTGCCGCGCCAGCGCTGTGCCCGCTGCTTCAATACACTGGTATTGGAATGGACGTCTGCTGGCCAACAATTCAGCGTTTAGCGCTTATCAGCGCGTGCATATGCATGAGCAGCTCGAAGCTGGCGGCTTTGAAAAGCGCTCCAAACTGCTGTTAACCAATGCGCAGGAATCGGACTCCAGCGAATTTTATTGCGTTGCTGAGAATCGCGCAGGCAGCGCTGAGGCAAACTTTACGCTGCATGTGAGCATGAGAGCTGCGGGCATGGCCAGCCTTGGCAGCGGACAAATTGTGGGTCTAAGCGCTGCTTTAGTAGCACTTATAGTGTTCGCTCTAGCCGCCATCATGTGCCTGCTGCTGCGCGTTAAGCGTCAACCCTACGTGGATAGCAAAACGCCCAATCATTTGGAGGTCATCGGCTCAGCGCAGCAGCAGCTCAAAACGCAAGTGGTCAGCACTAATGGCAGCATTGTTATAGCCAATGGCGCTGTGGCCAATTGCATTGATGCGCCCAGCGCAGTCGACGCTGCCGCTGGCAGTTTGGAACGCGCTGCTGGCAGCGCTGCTACCTTTACCGCTGCGCGCTGCTAATCCAGTGCAGAAGCCACCACGTCTTACTGACCTGCCTTATGCCACACACTGCTATGAAAACGCTGGCAGCGTTTTGTCCACCGCCGCCTGCTTCATCTCGCCCAGCGGCAGCAATAATCCTGATCTCATCAACGACACCAAACGCGATGACTTTGAGCTAGCGCCGCCTGCGCCCGCTTTAGGCAGCGGTGAATACAGTCGCTGTGATTCGCTGTATCCTTCGGGTCTTTGGGCACAAACTGGCGGCAGCGCCGATGAGCTGTTCAGCAAACGCTTCAATGATAAAACCCCCATTATGGACTCTGCTCAGCTTTACGATCTGCACGAGCGCAGCGATTATTTTAGCAAAACTTTTCCGCGCTCTCACTGCGCCGCCAGCGGCAGCACCACAACAACAACCACACAGCTTAGCAGCGCCGGCAGCTCGGGCGGCTATCCACAGGACTATGGACTGCCGCTTGTGCCTGGCGCCGAGCATCAGCACAATCATTTGCATCCGCTGCAGCAGCTGCAGCAGCAGCTCAGCTCAACGCTCAATCACAGCGAGAGTCCGCACTTTAGCAGTCGCACGCTGCCACGCCTACATGATGCTGGAGGCGGCGGCGGCGGCGGCTCAAGCAGCGCCTCAGCCAGTTCATCGCCCACGCCCGCATTTGCTCATGTGGCTGCACCCAGTTCCAGTTCCTCCTCCGCCGCCTGCTCCATTCTACCCAATGGCCAACCGGTTAATGCCAAAACAATACGCGTTTGGCAAAAAGGGGGCGTGCCCGTGCTGCCGCCCGTCACTGCGCTGAAGCGCGCGCTCATCAGCAGCAGTCGCAATTCACCGGACGAGGGCTACCAGGAGGGCTGCGGCACCGATGTCTAAGCTGCAAGCAAACTGAAACTGTACTGACTGAACTGCTCGGCGAGACAAGTGTTGGTTAAGCATGTGATAGTGTTAGTTAATGGCGCATATAAAGAGCAAGTTGATAATAATAAATTCCAAGAGTTAAAAGACGAAACGACGAGTAGCGAAAGTAAAGACGGCACTCAAAAGCTAAAACATAAACTAAAGTATACTTGTAGTTATTACAAAATATAACGGTACCCCAATTCTATATAATAAGCTAACATAACTGTATATACCAAAAGCTATAGTAAGCGCAGCAAATTACAGCAAAAAGGCAACACTCACTACAATAAGTATGCAGACTAGAGTGGTGCGATTTGATAGCTAAACTTAACTTAAAAAAAAAAACTGAAATTAAATTAAAAATTTTGCTTTATTTAATAGCTAAATAAATAATAAATTTAATTTTAAAAAAAACTGAAATTATATTAAAAATTTTGCTTACATTTTGATAGCTAAATGAATAATAAATTTAATTTAAAAAAAAACTGAAATTAAATTAAAAATTTTGGCTATATTTATTATTTAATTAGTAAAATTGCAACAATATTCAAAACTTGAAATTTTATGTTAAAAAATTCATTTATTTTATTTTTTTTGGTTTTTAACTATCAAATCGAACCACCCTAATACACACACATAGCTAAAAAAAAAAAAACAATAAACTTCCTCAGCCTCAAATATCAAGTCTAAGCATAACTAACTTTAAAGCTAACTGTAAACTGTAAATGTGTGTGTGCGCATAAAAAAAAAATATATATTAAATATAAATACATAAGCTTATGTCAAATGTTTGCGAGCTCAACTAAATTAATTAAAAACAATTGTAATATGTAAATAGGCAGCCAAATACTTAAAATCCAATTTGATTACGAAGCAATTGAAAATTTAATTTTGACATGAGTACAACGTTTTGCTAATCACTTGACTATTAATTGAAATTCTTAAGCTGCAAAAGTCTTGACTAAAATAATTTATTTACATTTCATTTGCAATTGACAAGCAGCAACAATAACAAGTTGACCCAGTTTTGAGTTTGAGTAATAAGTAAAAACTAAAAGCGACTGTATGTAAATTTAAATGTAAATTTAAAAATAAAAAAAATTCATACGTAAATAAATGAAACACACACACATACATATATGTAAATGCCAGCTGCAACTCAAGTACACACACACACACACATAGACACTTTGACAATTTAAATGTAACCACAGTTATTAATTGCCTGTACTAACTAAGCCTAAACAACAACAAAATTAAGCAACTAGTTGTTATAATAATTAAATTTAAGGTAAACCAAAGACTTTTTTCTTTGCATCTAAAACTGGAATAAACAAATGCAGAAAATAAAATTAATTTATGTTTCGACAACTTACTGTATTATTGTATAAATAAAAACAACTAAACATAACTATAATTAATAACTATAATTAAATATATGATAATAGTGTAAACTTAAGTTGAAAGAGCATTGAGCATTGAGCAGGCAAACTGAATGAGCAGAACAAAAAGCAAAGTAAATATATATCTAAAAAAAATATATATATATATATACAAAATGAAAGTACAAAGCGTTGTCATTACCAACCCAACCACCCACTCAGGTAGGTATAAAATACAAATATGCAACCTGCACTGGACAGCAGCAAAGGGCGTGACCCAATTAAAGCGACAGAGACAGCATTAGAGTGTGTGTGTGCGAGGGAGAGAGCAAGAGATTTGTGCAGAGACAATTGTTTGGCCGAAAAGCTGAAAGCTGAAAGCTGCTGCTGCCATTTGCTTTTGTTGTTAACCATTACAGCATTTGGCATATTAGGGCCAATTGTCTAATCGCCAATTATGCATTTAAATCCGCCCAGCACATTGCAAGCCAACCACCCACCCACCCACAACTACATAAATCGATTGGCGTAATCAGCAGCAAATGCTCGCATTAACTAAAGCACAACGAGCCGAGCGCAAAATACACTTGTTAACAAAATAACTAAAACCGCAATTTGTTGCTCATTTATTATTTAT
This sequence comes from Drosophila busckii, assembly GCF_011750605.1. Taxonomy (NCBI): domain Eukaryota; kingdom Metazoa; phylum Arthropoda; class Insecta; order Diptera; family Drosophilidae; genus Drosophila; species Drosophila busckii. The sequence continues at coordinate 17,081,213 of NC_046604.1, read as the reverse complement.
AGCTAGTCAAGCCCATAGCAGCGTTTATTTATTTTTATTACCATAAGCTATATACACTATATTCTATATGCTCATTTAGCTATCAACATTTTTCTTTAATTTATTGTAATTTTATATTTTTTACTACAGCAGTTGCAACTTTTTCAAATTCATTGCAGTTTTAGTTTTTATTTTGCAGCTTCGTGTAAGTTTTTAATTTTATTTACATTTTTGCCAGTTCTTAGCTTAATTTTTAAAGTCAGCTGCACTTTCTGCAATTAATTTTAATATAAATTTTGTTGCACAACAGCAAAGGAACAAAACTTCTCAAACCTCTTTATGTTCTTTAGTCTAAGCACTAAATTTACTCGCACATATTTATATTCACATAGTATATTAATTATTTTATTGCATTTTCATTTAACAATTTATTCGCTATAATTACAGCAATAATGCTAAAAATTATTTTAAAATTTTTTAAACTATTAAAATTTTTATTTTTGAGTAGAAATAATTTGGCATTCATTTTTAAACCAAGTTTTATTAAGCTATACATTTTTATACAGTTCTAAAACTCGTATATTTTTTTTTTAACATTTAGTATTTTCTTAGCTGACTCACTTACACTTATTAAAAATTATTTTTAGATTTTTGAAACTATTAAAATTGTGTTTTGTTGAGCTATAATAAATAAGAAATAATTTGGCATTAATTTTTAAACCAGGTTTTATTTAGCTATACATTTTTTTTAATAATTTTAAAAGACTTGAAAAAACTTTTATATTTTTTTAATATCTTATCTTACTTAAGCCTTTATATATTTTTTAACATTATATTTTCTTAGCTTACTAATTAAAAATTATTTTTAGATTTTTTAAACTATTAAAATTGTTGTAATTTTTGAGCTATAATTTTATAATAATTTGGCAATTTTTATGCCAAGATTTATTTAGCTATAGTACAGCTAAACTTTTTTATATATTTTTAACATTTAGTATTTTCTTAGCTTACTCACTTACACTTATTAAAAATTATTTTTAGATTTTTTAAACTATTAAAATTGCGATTTTTGAGCTTTATTTTTGAATATATAAGAAATAATTTGGCATTAATTTTTATGCCAAGATTTATTTAGCTAAAGTACAGCTTAAATTTTTAAATATTTTTTTAGCATTTAGTATTTCGTAGCTTACACTTTTATAGTTCTTTTTTAACATTTAGTATTTTTTAAAATTTTTTTATAATAATCTAAACTTATATAAGCTCTTAGCTTGCTTTTTAATTTATTAATGCACATTTACATAAATTCGTATATTTATAAAGCTAAGGGCATGAACTTTGGGCTAAATTCGTGGCTTATAAATATTTAATTTTGTTTTTAATTTGATTTTTGTTTAATTGTGTATTCCCCAGTGAGCATTTGTGGCCTTGCCAGAGCGAGAGACACGCTGAGTGGGGTGGGGGGTGCTGGCGGTGGCAAAGCCAACTTTAATGCCAGTCAGATATGCGGCGTGTGCCGTGTGCTGTTGTTGGTCGTTGCCAATTCACAATTTGCTGCTGCACATGTTTGGCATGCGTGGAAGCCCCCAAAGGCAGCAGCGCCGGCGAGTGGGTGGCTGGGTGGAGTGGGAGTAATAAATACAGCCAGGCGTACAACGTCTAGTTAGAGATTATATCATGGCGTGCTTAGGTTTAACTGTCTGCCCAGCCAACCCACCCAAGCTGACATGAGGCTCGTCGTCGTCAATTCCATATCCCGCGCCTTATTGACGACGCGCAAAGTTTGCCAACTAAACAAGTTTTGTGCCTCAAATGAAATTTAGGTTGCAACTGAAGCCTAACAAAAGCTAAACAAAACAAAAAGCTTTAGCAAAGCAACAACAACGACGAGGGGAGAGAAAAAAAAATTAGAACTTTTGCTGCTGCTGCTGCTGAACGAAAGTGAATTTTATTTGTTCAACTTTATTACGTATACGTGCTGTTGTGCCGCCTGTGCAAATAACCGAAATGCAAAATTGTGTGCCACGCCTACTCTCTGTCTGATCTTTGAAGACAACGCGAACAGGTGCGCTGAACTTTTATGTTGCACTGCGGTCTGTTTAACGATGCTGCCGCCCAACCCACCCCCAAGAACAACAACAACATACTGAAATTTATAAAAATATATATGCGTGTGTGCGTGTGTGTGCACACAGAAAACTCTCATATATGCCTAAGCTAACAGACCGTAAATATTGTTGAAAACGGCAGTTTATTTTTGGGCCACATCATTCAATAGCAGCAGCAGGACAGCAGCAGCAGCAAGGACAACAGCCTCGCTACACGCTGATGGATGTAGCCAGCAACAACAAAGCGACAGCTGCTTACAGGTAAAAACATACACGAGCAAACACACAGAGCTAGAGAGACAGAGAGAGAGAGAGAGAGATAGAGCGAGAGCTTGAAAACGATGCAAAGAATAATGTTAAAGGCTTTTGCCTGCGGCCGCAAAGCAAGCGCCATGTTAAATAAGAATCAACAAAAATTCAACATGCTTAGCAGTCCAAGCTACTAATAGAAAGAGTGAGATAGCAATAGAGTCGCACATTTTTTTAGCTACCAACTTGAATTTGCCTGCAATTCAACTTTCCGACTTTAAATCATTAAAGCTGCCGCCTGCCCTCTTATGCTTGCGCGTGTGCAAGCGAGACAGCACTATACTTATAGTACACATGCATAACAGTCGGCACACACGCAGCCATAAACAGCAGCAACTCAACAAAGAGTTGTCTGTGCCGCAGCCAACAGTGCGTATGTGTGTTGTCGTCCCTTTAGCGTCTTCAGAGCATTTAATGGCCTCATTAATTTTCTATGCTTGGCCTTAAATTATTTTAGTAGACTGAGCGTCGTCGTCGTTGTTGCCTCAGCAATTCCATTAACTTGGCTCTCAGGACAGTTAGCAAGACTTATAGCGTGGCTGGCGCAGTCAATGCCAAGTGCTGAGTGCTTAGCACACATTTAATTTACATAAACTTAATTGTTTTATTTAATCAATAAAAACGTACGTACATATATCCGCCATATACTATACATATAATTAAATGCCATGTGCGTAAGTAATTAAAACAAATCGCTTTTATTGCAGCAAAAACCAAATTGAAATTGCATAAACATAGAGGCCTCATGTTGCATGCAACAAAGTGCGTGGCAGTCTCTCTGTCTGTCTGTCTGTTTTTGTAATTATGGCACATCAAACATTAATCAGCAGGCAAATGCGTATGCAAAATACAAAATACAAAATACACACATATGCGCATAAAATCAGCGGCCAAATGATAATTTTGTTGGCCAGGCAGCTGATATGGGCTAATAGCGCTACAACAACAACAATTTTAACAACAACAGCAGCAACTTATAAAGCAACAACAGCAAGTGCAGTAAGCCTCATAGCAAGCACAACTATTTAGAACAACAAAAATTACACCAACAACAACATCAAGTACAACAACAACAATATCAACAACAACAACAGCAACTTTTAAAGCAACAAGAGCAACCACAATGCGCCCAATAGCAAGCACAACAATAACAAAAATAAAAATTACACCAACAACAATTACAACAACAGCAAATACAACAACTAAAATTTCAACAACAACAACAACAGCAACTTATAAAGCAATAACAGCAAGCTGAACACACCCAATAGCAAGTACAACAATTTACAACAACAAAAATTACAACAACAACAATTACAACAACAGCAAGTACAACAACAACATTTTTAGCAACAACAACTGCAACTTATAAAGCAACAAAAGCAAGCACAGCAATTTACAACAACATAAATTACACCAACAACAATTTCAATAACAACAACGCGCTCAATAGCAAGTACAACATTTTACAACAACAACTGCCAGCGTCAAATTATAATTTTGTTGCCCGTAGCCCTTACTACTGATATGCCCTAATAGCTCTCTACAACAAATTTCAACAACAACAACAATAAGCACACATTTGACGCCTCAACCAAAAACTGTGTGCAGACCACAAATCCATAAACCAAATTACTTTGTAAGCTACTATTGCTGCTGCTGCTGCCGCCAACCACAACAAAAATAAAATAAAATTTTTCAATTTTTCAGCATAATTTATGGCGCACAAAGCGTAAAAACCAAAAAGCCCAACAAATCAGTAACGAGAAATTATGCAAAAATATTTTACGAACGCGGTCAGCCAAAATCTATCTATGCACAGATAGGCGCACGCCCATGCCACTAGATAAACAATTGCTAGTCACAAAAGCAAATAGGTAAAACGATTTAATACGCACACACACACACACACACACACAGCAATACATATAAACAGAGGCGCACATACAAATTAAACTAATGCGCAAGCTATGACTACATTTATACTGATCAGCAATTTAATGTAAATTATATTGTCTATTTTATACACACACATTTAAATATGTGCGCGTGTGTGTGTGTGTGTGTGCGCACATTATGCAAATTCAGCAACTGTAAACTTGTATTGGTTGCTTCGTATCTGCGGCTGTATCTGTTGCTTTTTATCGGCATTTATTTTATTGCCATTTCATATGAGCAACAGCCACACACACACACACACACATAACAATAACAACCACAACAACAAGCAGCAGCAGCAGCAGCAAATAAAAAAATGTATATTTATATAGAAAACATCAAAGCTAAGGCGGCGCTGTAGACAAAGCCAAAGCCTTGAAGTTGACAAAAGCAGCAGCAAAGAAAGTTGAAGCTAAATTTAGGCAAGTTAAGTTGCAGGCTGTGGGGCTCAAATGATTGATGACAGTGGCAACAGAACTTGAGTTAAGTGTAGGTCAAGCTATAGCTAGTAAACTATTAAAATGTGCAAAGATATGCAAAGCCGACTTAAGGAGACGCTGTATAAAATAAGTTTAAGTTTTATTTATTTATTGAACTATGAACAGTCGATAATAAAAGAAAAAGTTTGTAAAAAATATTGCAAAAAATTTAAAAGTATTTAAAAAATTATGTTGCTTTTTTTAAATTTGATAAGCTTATAGTTTGCATAACAAATTGTACACTGCTCTCAAAAGTTATTGTGCTTATTACTAAATTTAACAATTTATGCGCAATAAATACAGCAACAATTTTTAAAATTATTTTTAGATTTTTTTACATATTAAAATTGTTGTGATTAATAATTTGGCTTTGATTTTTATCTTCTAATTTACAGCTTAAGCTTTTATATATTTTCTTTAACATTTTACTGCTAACATATTTAAAGCTGTGCTTGTAACAGTTTTAGCTCATTTTTAATGTAAGCGCAACAACTAACTAAATTCTAATATAAGCTCAACTTGCAGCGGCTATAGACGCAGCTAAGTAACAAATTTCGTGTGTTTAGCTGCTATAGTTGCTGAGTTATAGACGCTCATACATACAGCTAGACTTAGTATCAGTCGTACAGTATTCAATGCCAATATCAATACAACAATTTATTAAGAAGCATGAGCAACTTAATTTTGCTAGTAAATGAAAAACTTATAAATTCATAGCATGACATAAATATTCAATTATTTTGCAATTTTTAACGCTATAGTTTGACCTTAGTAAATATTTATTTAAACACACACAAAGAGCGAGAGCAGAAGCTGGCCAGCAGCAAAGTATGCCACAAAAAATTTATAATAAAAAAAAAATACTAAACGCAGCCTACACTTGGCTGTAAGGCAAAGGCTCATTAAAAATTCAATACGAAAATACATTGGCAATGTTGTTGTTGTTATTGCTATTGTTGTTCGTTCGTTCGCTTGCTTGTGGGAGCGACACGCCCACTCCCCACGGCGATTACATTTTCATGCAAATCAAATTGGAAAAGAGCACAGAAGACACAACACAACATTGTTGGGCTCAAGCAACGCAGAAATTACAAAAACAATTTGCCAGGGCAAGCCATACTAACATTTATATATATATGCGCATGTATAGGTAGATTTGTATCTTGATATATTTGTAGGCTGGCATGTTGTTACAACAATGTTGATAATTAGGCAGGCGCGTGTATATTTGTCTTTCATTGGAATTGGAGAGTGTGGGGGGTGCACGCCCGACTTGTCAATGCTATTAAATAATAATAACAAGCAACACACACTCGGAGTCGCTTTGGCTATATAACAAATCGAATGCTTTAATCTATCATCTATCAAGTGAGCTTTATAGCTGTGCGTGTTACTGATTTTTTTGGAAGCCACGTGCATAAATTTATGAAGTATCGATTGTTACACACACACACACACACAGCCCCAATATTTAGTCAATTTGTACAAACTGCGCGACCTGCGCTGCTGTTGGCATTAAGGGGTTAATAATTCATTTGTGCACTGTGCCGCTCAACGAAACTTTCACTTGCGGTTATCATCTGTCGCACCTCATCAACAAAACAGTGTGCGTGCAACACGCTGTCTGTGTGTGTGTGTGTGTACTACACTCCCCAGTAATTTTGTCAATAATTATGTTCATATTTCATGAAAAATTGCTAGACAAATGTGTTGCGCCTGCTGCTGATTCCGCACTCAATGCCAATGACAAATATTTCTCACTGTATGTATGTGTGTGCGTGTGTGTGTGTGCGCACAGATTTTTCGTTTTGGCCCATTAATTGATATTGATGTGCCTGGTTGGACTAACAGGATATGATCAAGAGCGTAATGAGTGCAATATGTGTCAATTATGTGATAAATGCGCAAAAATACAATAACAATTAACACACCTGATGACAACAGCTTAAAGCTACTGCAAAAATTTTAACTTTAAGTGTGCTGACAATTCGCTGAGTTGTGCGCGAGAGAGACTAAAAAATAAAAGCAGACAAACGCGAGTATAGGAATCTTTTATTTATTTATTTCTATGGTACAATTGGTGTAGCCAGAGCAACAAAGGCCTTCAGGCTGGTATAGAAATTAAATAAATAAAAATTAAATAAAAAATTAAATAAAAAATTAAAACAGCTTAGCAACAGCTTTTAGTAACTTTCTATCAATTGGCATACACATATAGCTATCTATATATATTCTGTAAATTATATTATTCACAATTCGCTGAGTTGTTGCAGAAATCTAAGCGAGACACTAAAAATTATAAGCGAGAGCATAGAAATAAATTAAATAAAAATTGTAAAAAAAATTAAAACAGCTTAGCAGTTATTAGTAACTTTCTATCAATCGGTATATACATATAGCTATTTATATATTCTATAAATTATAGTATTTACAATTCGCTGAGTTGTTGTAAGCGGAAGAGTAAAAATTATAAGCGAGAGCATAGAAATAAAATAAATAAAAAATTAAATCAGCTCAGCTTAGCTTTTAAAATCTTTATATCAATCGGCATATACATATAGCTATCTAACTATATTAAGTTTATATATAAATAAGCATAGCTAAGACATTAAATTCAATTAATTTTTAGAGCAAGTTTTTTTTTTGTTGTTAGGCAGCTGCAAATTCGATTAATAGCTGCTCAGCTTGCGCTTCAAATTGTAGCTGCTGGCAAGACCAAGAGTTTCAAAATAATTGCATTACATTTTCATTGCTAAGACAAACTTAGGTCTAAGCTGCCAAAACTAACTAAAATTTAAAACTCATTTAAGTGCTGCATATTTTCTAATGCAGCTTGCACTTCAAATGCTTGAGCTAGCTGATATTAAGTATAGTCAAATAATTAATTAGGACATAGTGTGTTAATATGTTTATCGATATAGCTGCCATATATGCGTCTGACGCTTTGTCACGCAGACAGCGCAAAGCGAATGACTAAAGGTCAACTAACTGTAATTACTGTGATTGCTTTTTAAGCTAATTAAAAGCTACAATAAAACAGCGACAAATCGCATGATTAAGATTAAGTACAGCTACAAATTATAATTTAATAACTAGAGATATATATGCATATATGTATATGTTTAAGCTTCAATAGAGTTTAAATAATGTAATAATTACTAAAAGATTTCTTTTAACTTTTTAACTATTAATAATAAACAATAACTTACTTAAATTACACCAATTTTAACTTTTTTCACTATTAATATTAACACTAATAAAGTTTTTTTTACCTATAATAATAAACACTAAAAAGATTTTATTTTAATTTTTAACTATTAATAACTAACACTAAACCATACCTGATTTCCCAATCCTTGCAAAGAAATGTGCGTCTGTTTTAACACTCCCAATCTATAAAGTTTAGATCTAAAAACAAAACATAATTTTAAATATTTTAAATTAATTTAAATATTTTTGTAACTTTCGACTTATCAACGCTTCACAGAATTCAAAACAAGACAAGTTTAAAGTTATAAAAAATATTAAAATTAAGTAGCAGCATATAATTTAGCTAGTCAGCACATTTATTTTTGCAATAGTCAATAATAAAATAATTCTTGCTGTTTCATATAGTTAAGCTTGCCTTAAGCTTACATTAATGAAATGAAACTGAAGCTTGCTGCTTTTTAATGAAACATTTCAATGAAAAGCAAAAACTTGACCAAGTGTTGAACATTATCCTTTTTAGCTGCTACTAAATTCTTTGCGCATAATTGAGCCACTTGAGCAGCTAATATGACTAAGTGAACAATAAAGTGTAAGCATTTTGAACTAAATTAATAAAGAGCAGCTAGAATTTATTATCAGCATCAAATATACGTATGTATGCGAAAGTTCCAGTTGTTTTTATTGTTGGCATAAAGAAATTGATTGCCACATGCAGTTGCTCTAGTTTATAAATAAAGCAGAGAACGCAAAACTTGAGCCAATGCTAAACAAGTGAGTGCAATTGGTGTGTCAAACAGTTGACTGCAGCATAGATCAGACTGCAGATTATTTATGCACTCTAAGCCTTAAAGCACTGAGATGACGCCCCGCCCCCACACACGCATTTACCTTGCAGCATTCATCATTATTAAGGCCTTTAATTTATGGGCCCAAGAGCAGCGTCGTTGTCGTTTCTACGTTTTTTATGCGCTGTGTTTTACATTGACTATAACATCAAGCACATATAACACATGTGTGTGTGTCTCGCTCTAGCACATGCCATTGCCTGCCAGGCAGCTGCTGTTGCTATAGCTATTGCCCATTGAGTTCAAAGTACGGGAAGGGGCAGCGGCATGGGCAGGTAACTGAGCTGAACTGAAACAGCGTGCGCATAAAATCGATAAATCTTAAAAATTCAATAACAGACGCTACAAAAAAATATACGTAGCGTATACTCAATGTGCCTACGTTTTGTTGAAATCAAAGGCAGGGTCAATGGCAAATTGGATTGAGGCTAAGCCGTGGTTATTTCTTAGAAATTAAGGATTTATCAGTACGAGTAATACAACTAGAAAGTTTTAATTGACGGCTTTAAGGCATATACATATACAAATAGCAGTCACTGTGAGCTCAACTGATAGCTGTAAGTAAGCCTTCATCAATGCTTGGGAAAACTTGAGTAAAACTTTCGCTTTCATGTCGAGCGAGCGAGCCAAAGTTGAAAAACTTGAACTGAATTTCATTATTAGCTGCTCACAAGCACAACGTTGACTTGGCCATAACAAGAGGCGTGCGCTCAGGTGAGGCAACAACAATTAATTATACACCAAAATAAAGCGGCTGACCAGCTACCAGCTCCAGCTCCAGCTTGGCTTGGCAACAGGCTCGCCGCACATTTCTTGCCTTTCATATTTTTATTTTCATTTTATGATTTGTTGTTGTTGTGCATTCCTCGCAATTCGCATTATTTATTGCCCACACACAAATACACTTGAATAAATGTATTTTAATGCACACACACACACACACACTGGCAAAGTCGAGTGCCAATCCAGCGCTTGCACTTGTAAGCGGCTCTGACTCCAGCACTCGACTCGACTCGCATTGCGCCATTAAAGTTTTCATTTCGACAATTTTTTGCATGAACTACGCTCCAAGTGTGGGGGGGCTTGGGGTTTGGGGCGTGGCCATCGAGTGCATTTACTGCGATAAGATACTTTGGTAACTCAATTAAGTTTCCAACGCTGCTGCAGCAAGACACAAAATTTCCACAGCCAAAAAAGCAAATTAAACCAACTGACAAAAGCGTTTACGTGGCGGCCAAGTTAACGACTGTAGCAGCTAGACGCTAAAAAAAAGAGTCAACACTAAATATTACGTATACGCCTTTGTTTTTTATGCTGCAAATACATGCATTAATAGTTATAGCATGCCTAAGATTTATTTAAAAATATTTAACAGACGCTTATGTTGATTTTGGCCAAATATTACGTATACGCCTGTTCTTTTATATACTACAAATACATGCAATTTAAGTTATGGCATGTCTAAGATTTATTTAAAAATATTTTCAAGACGCTTAAATTGATTTTGGCCAAATATTACGTATACGCCTGTTGTTTTATTTAATACAAATACATGCATTTTAAGTTATGGATTTTATTAAAAATATTTCCAAGACGCTTATATTGATTTTGTCCAAATATTACGTATACGCCTTCATTTTAGTCTAACGACTATGCAACTTTTGAGCGCATTATAAATGTGCTGCTCAGCTAAAATATACTTTGCTAACTTAATTAGTGCCAAACTCTGCTCAGAGCTAGCGCAACTGCTAAAAAGCAAAAATTTTAAATTAAGCTTAACACACAAAAGCGTAAGTCTGAGCAAAAAATGCTGCTACTATAAAAAATACTATATTATAAGCTATTTTTTATAGATACTATATTTTATAAATACTAGAACTTATAAGCTAAAAATGGTGATCAAACGCTGCTAACAAATATTACGTATACGCGTTTAGCATATAGCAGCATAAGATATGCGTTTTAATAAACAAAATATGATTTGACTTATATATGGACTTATATATGGACTTATATATTGACTTATATATTTTTATAGTGCTTAAAATTGCTTTAAAAAAATATTACGTATACGCAACTTTTAAATAACTTTAAAGCTACGAATTTTACTATACATTTTATAGCCGCAGTAAATAATTGTAACAAAATATTACGCATACGCAATGTATGTTTTTAGTGCTACTCGTGCATGAAATGCACTCAAAGCATGTAAAACATTTAACAAATATTTAACTACCCATAAAATAGAAACAATCAATAAAAACTGATAAAATTGTAATGCATAAAAAATTGTGTGTAAGTAAATTATGCTTAGCTAACATAAATTGTTAGCCCATAACAGTTTGGGCTGCCTATAAAATATGCCAAGACGTCGAAGCAAAAGTCAGTGCACCTAAGCTAAAGAAATTGTTGCTAACTGAGAGTTATGGGCGCTGCTTGGTTGTTATCCAGTGTCTAACAATTAAAGCATTTGGCAGTTTATAACCAACGCGAGCCATTAAAAAGAATTAAGTCAGTAGCACTGGCAGTTTTAACTCGAGTTTGGCCACAAAGCTGCGCCGATACTCAGCCAGCCAGACAGCCAAACAGGCAGACAGTCAGTCAAGCGCAACAGTAAAGCAGCAAGCAAGAGAGTGAGTGAGACAGCGCGTGCTTTGCCATAAATCGCTTATCACGCGACATTAAAACAACAATAACAGCTACAACAACAAAAGCAACAATGTTATCCTTGTTGTTGCCCCACAGCAAATGCCAAAAATTGCCGCAAAACAAAAACAATACAAGACACACCACAGAGCCAGCGCAAATGTAACGGCCACGGAGTTTTAATGTACTGCCAACCCACCCAGCCCAGCACAGCCCGCACCACCCACTTTGCTGTTAAGCCCAACAGTTTTTTGTTCAAAGCGCAAAGGAAACCTTGAAAAATGGCGCAACAGCAGATTAAGCGCATAAAATGTAACCAAACATATCTCGAGTGGGGGGCGTGGCCAACCCTAACGAAATTGGATTTTTTGGTAGCAGCAGCGGCAGCATAAAAATTAAGACGTCATCAAAATGCAATTAAAAGAGTAGGTAAAACTTCTAGATTTATTTAAGCCACAACACTTGAACCTTTAGCCATTAAAGCGGCTACAATAGGCAGCTAAGCATTATAACTGAACAAATAGATTTATTGTTGATGGCATTATTAAATTCGCTGCTACAATTTTTTTTTATATTTTTGCGCTACGCTTTGGCCCTTGCTGTCATAATAAAAAGGCAAACGTAGCCAGCTGCCTGGCGGGCTAAAGGGACCACCAACTGCTGCTGCTGCTGCTGCTGCTGCTGCTGCTTGGCTGCTCGTCCGTTAAACAGCGGCGAGCATATTGTTGCGCCAACGCTAACGATGAAACTGCTCTGATGGGAATGAAAATAAGCAGCAGCAACAGCGACGACAACAACACGCCCTCGGGCTCGACAGCAACAGCAGCAACATGGCTTAAAAATAGAGCAAAAGTATCGAGCGAAATTGGTAGCCTTGAAATTAATGCTAAGGTTGACAGCACACTATTCAAAAAAATAATAAAAAATTACAAAATATGAGCTACGGCAGCTAAAAAGTGTGTCCCTGAATTTTGTAGCTCGTCAGCAGCTGCATAATTATGTTAATAGATGTTGCAACAACATTTTAAGGCAAGTGCAATCAATTAGTTTATGCTGCAGCTTTAAAAGCAAAGGCAGCAAATTTTAAAACTTGAAGTAGTTAAAGCAATTAACGCAAAGTGCACACAAATTAAAAGTTGATCATTTATTTATTTATTTAATGTCAACTATGGACAGTCGACAATAAAAGAAAAGGATTACGAAAAATATTTAAAATTATTTAAATTATTAAATAAATAATTAAGAAAGTTTCTTTGCAAAGGCAACGAATTATGTTCTATATGTTATTGAAAGTTGTATAGCTTAAAGTTAAGTAGTGTGGAATATTTTTTATATTTATTAACAAAAATTCAGCGAATTAAATAATTTCGTCTCTTGCTGCTTTCACTATTAATTTTTGTTTTAACAGTTTAATATTTTCGTGAAGTAGTTAATATGTGCGAAGTGCGCTGTCAGTTAGTTTAGCGTGTTAGCATTGAAGTAAAAGTTTAAAAATATTTTAAAAATATATTAAATGCCTTGTTTTTATATATTTAATTTAATTTGCTATTTTAAGCTGCTCACTTGACTGTTTGAGTTTTTGAAAATATTTAAAAAGTATAAATAATAAGCTCTTTATTGTTATAAACATGTTAGTTAGTGAAAATTGAGCGATTAGTTCAAGCTTGTTTTAAATTTGAGATTAAAATTTGCTACTTAAGTATCACTTACGCTGTTTGAGTTTTGAAAATATGTTTTAATATATTTTTGTATGTATTTGTTTTTTATTAAACAGTTAGTAGTTAAAATTGTGCGATAGTTCAAAATTTTTAAATTTTAATTAAATTTGCTACTTATCTATAGCTGAAATAATTTGGCTCCGATTACAATTTTTGCAAGCAAGCAATATAATAAATAATATAAAATAAATTTACTCCTTAAGTATTAAACAGTGCAAACTTTTTAAAATATTTTTTAAAAAAAATTAAGTATAAGCCTATATTTTTTTATTAAGCAGTTATGCATATTGTATTTACAATTAATTTTTATATATTTTAATTTATTTGAACATTTTTTCAATATGTTGCAGCATTAATTGTAATTAATTTTTCACTTGCACTTTTTCAGCTATGAACATAATTTATAACTCGGCCTAACCTCTTTGGAATGCTTTATATAGTCAACTTAATGTTTAGTATTTTATTTACTAATCAATTAACAGACTTTTTGGCAACTAACTGATTATTATTATTGCTAAATTTTGCATCAATAAATTATATATTTATTGAATTTTGTGCTGAATAAGTGCTTTAGATTAAATCTACAAAATTAATGTGCAATTCAGAGTACATTAGTGGAAATTTATTGCTCATATTTTAGCTAAGCGGCGTATACTTAATTTGTATCAATACACATTTTATAACAATTGCAAGCTTAATTATATTAAAGGCTTTTCAATTATATATAAAAAATAAAATATATATATTATAAAAAATATTATATAAATGTTTAAGCTTTATAAAAGCGATTTGCTTTTATTTATAATGCAAACTATATGCAGTAAATGTTTGTAAAAAGTTTCTATGGCCTTGGCAACGTTAAAAATGAAATCGTGGGCAAAAGCCGATTCATAATCAAACAGCGAGAAGACGCCAACGCCAAACGCCAGACGCAGTGACAGCAATCGAAAGCCTGATAAGCAGCACAATCCGCACACACACACACACACACATAAGCTCATTTTGCCTGTGGCTGAAGTAAATCCCAAAAGTGAGGCAAGCGCAAAAAAAAAATAAATAATAAAGAGAATCTGTTGCAATCAGCGCGCGCTAAGCAGACTCAATGCGTATGTAATCTGTATGGTGAGATTGCATTAAAGCCCAAAGAATATTTAAAAAGCAGACGCTTTACTCATTTAGCAGCACAGCCCGCTCAGAAGCGCCCAGCCACCCACTCCAACAGCTGAGCTGAGGCTGAGCGCTGCACTGCAAAGTCGCTTGCATACCCACAGAGACATAACTGTAATTACAAGAGTACACGACTGACGCGCGTAAAAGGACTCAATGCCACGCCCACATTTATAGCGTCTGCTGCGGAAGTGCCGCAGGCAACTAAATCGAAAAAAAATAAAATTAAAAAACGAAGCATGAAATAAGAAAATTTATCAGCAAGCAGCAGCAGCAGCAAACGCTGGAGTCAAAGCTAAAGGCAGCAGCAGCAGCAGCAGCTCTCAAGCTGTAGTCAGGTGAGCACAATTTAATTTCTCAAGTTGCGTTCGCCTTGCTCTAATCAAAAGGATTTTTATCGCCTTGGCAACAACAGCGAGCGACAGAAATTTTCATGCAGCGCAGTTGCCGACACACACACACAGGCTGTGGAATGCAACATGGCATGCGACATGCGACAGCAGCTAAGGACATGACAGGGCAACGTCAAGCGCCGGCAGCCAAACTGAGTAAATCAAGCCAAGCGTAAGACTCGAGTCCAAGTCGAGCAGCCTCAGCCGCAGTCTCTGATTTTTTCATATTTTCTTTTTAGCTGCTGTAGGCGACAACTAATTAAATTAGGCAATGCTTGCGCAATCCTTTTCGGGCTGCTGTGGCGGCTTGAAAACATAAATAAGCTAGACCCAGTCCCAGACCCGCCGCTTGCTACACTCGCCCGTTTGCCAGTTTGCCCGTCATACGCTTCCGCTTCCGTGCCGGAAACCATTTTGGCGTGAACTCAGACTCGGGCGACTCTGTCTCGCTCGCACATTTGCAGCGCATTCCGCTTGAATTTTGCATTAGCTGCTGCTGCCACCCACAGCTGGCGCTAAGTGCAGGCTCGTTTGGAATAAATATGCCGCAAAGCAAACAAACAATCAGCAGCCCGAGGCTCACACACACACACACAGCAGGCGGTGTAGACAAGCAAGGCCACAAAGCAAACGACGCGCCGCGTCTGGCAACCGCAGCCGGCATAGCCCAGTCCCAATCCCAATCCCAATCCCAGTCGCCATCAGTTTGTGCAGCAGCAACCTGTGCCCACCACACTGCATGTGAAGCCATTGAATGGCAGTCACGAGTGCTACCGTTGAGCTCTGATGGGGCTCGCTTCCGTCGCCATCAGTTCAGGCAAAGCGACATCAACCAAAGGGCGCGGCGGCGGCTTCTGCCATTTGCAATTCAATTGCAAAAGCGCCACCTTTTGACGAGCACCGGAAATCGCTCACTATGCCGCTAAGCGGCCAAAAAAGAGTCAAGCCAAGCCGAGCGCTTACCTCAATAGGCTCACACGCACACACACACACACACATGCATACAACACAAATCCATTTGCTTCTTGGCCATGTCACTGCGATAAGCATATAAACAGTTTGGCGCTACAGTAAACACTCGCTAATTAGCACAGCTTGCTGCAAAATGTTTGCAATCGGAGGTAAAAGCAAAGCTTATGCTTATTAATGCATTAAAAAAAGTATTAATAATACTAAGCTAAGAACACATATAAGAAGTAAATAATAATATTAAAAACAAAATATTGTAAAAAGGAAGGCTTGGGGTAAACTAAAACACAATTTGTAAGGCTTTGCAAAACTTATTTTATTTTTATAAGTTAATCAAATTTACTCATCGCTTAAAATTTTAAGTTCAAAATGAATACGAAACTTTTAATGTTATTTCACTTTAAATTATTTTAAAATATTATCAATCATAGTTGCAGTCATTTGTATTCAAATTATTATTATTTTTTATAAAACATTTAATTAACATATATTAAAATATTCTATTTACATTTTTAAGCTCTCTTAACAAAATAAAAAAATAAATATATATCAATAATTTTGCGTCATTTTCAATATTATTGTAATATGTATTTTAAAATTTAATTAAAATATATTTAAAAATATTCTATTTAATTTTTTTCAAAACATATATAAACTTTTATTTTAGTTGCCAATCCAACTATTGAACATAATATTATTAACTGATTACATTTTTATACTAAAGTAAATTTTGTTTGAAAGTTGTACAAAGTACTAAAATTCTACCTTTTTGTTTTGTTTTCACATTTTAAGCTTCATAAAATTTATTTACATTAACTTGTTGTGCATTTTAAAAATTTTGTCGAGCTATCCAGCTATTTATAATTTTTAGTTACGCCGTCGCGCTCTTGCCTGTAACTAATCAAAGGTAATTTCTAAATTTCATAATAAACAATGAGAAATAGTTTGCTTAAGTGAGAAGCGAGACGCGGCTAACCGGTATGAAACGTTGGCCATCATTAGGGGCAATTGCTGCAGTCGCTGCTGGGCGAGCGAAATGCAAAGTCAATTAAGTAGCAAACGCTTGACTGGCAGCGAGGCAAACAATCGCAGCGTAGAGCAAAAATATTTCAAGCATTTACTGCATAAATCGAGAGCAAATTGAGCCAATTCCTATATAAACAAAACGCACTAACGAGATGAAAGATGAGAAGCAAATTCAACCACGACAACGACTCACTCTCTATCTCTTTCGCTTCTTCTTTTTCTCTCTCTTGTTGTACTTGGAGTTTTGAGTCAGCGCATAAGTGACAAAAAGTGCATAAAATGTGTATTTAAATGAATAAATTATTTGCATAAACTCGGTCACGAACGAATGCCAAGGGGGGGAGGGGAGTTGCGGGTTGTGCTGCGGGTTGAAAAGTAAACTATTTCAAGTGGAGAAAAGTTTTAGCTTCTGCGTACACTTTTAGCTCAGCTGAGGCCCTTGAGTGTGCACTCGAGTCACGCATAAGTTGCAGCCAAGCAGGTCGAAGGAAACGCCAGCAAATGACAGCAGCAGCAGCAGAACTAAATTGCAAGCTAAGCCAAAAGCACACGCATACACGCAAACAAACACACACACACACACACATGCACAGCACATGCAAAAGTGCGTGTCAGGGCTGCAGCAGCTAATTGTGTAGCTAGTGCTAGAGATTTGAATGCAGCATCGATCTTAACTAAGAAAATGCTAAAAATTGCAAGTGCAAACTAAAAATTCAACGCCCAGAATTTGCTTAAAGTACAGTGAGCACAGCTGCAGTGCGAAAATTTGTATAAAAAATAAATGTAAATAGCTGAAATAAATAGCAGGCATTAGCTTAATATTTATTTTATTTATATGCTTTTAATTTTTATACGAATTTCACAGTTTAGCTTATTTTCAAAATTGTAGCTTAAAATTATTTTGTAACTACAAAAATTGATTAAACAAAATAATAAAAGCTAAATGCATATTAAATGTTGCTTACATATCTCTCGATTTATCAATATATTAAAAAGCAGCTACATCTAAATTAATGCCATATACTTAATTAATGTTGCATATATATTTCTCGATCTATTGATATATTCAAAAGCAGCTACTTCTAAATTAAAACTCTAAATGTGTATAAAAAAAATGCAAATAAATAAAATAAATAGCAGGAATTAGCTTAAGCATAATATTCGATATTCGATTTTTTTATATGCATTTATTTTATATACAAATTTCACACTTTAGCTTATTTTCAAAATTGTAGCAATAAAATTATTTTGTACTTTCAAAAATTGCTTAAGCAAAATAATATAAGCTAAATGCTTAATTAATCGATTTATTATTCTATGCAAAAGCATCTGTGTCTTAATAATTAAATATCTTATATATCTTTCGATTTATCAATTTATTCAAAAGCAGCTACTTCAAAATGAATGTAGCTGCTAAATTGTTTAAATAATTTTATTTTCTAGCATATAAATTTATATTATTGTTAACAAGGCAGCAGCTAATATTTATGCACACAAGTTTTTTAATATAAAAACACAGCAAATCTGCTGCTAAGTTTTATTTATTGTAAAAAAATGTTAATTTTTTGATTCAATAGAGCAAAGAACTTGGAAGAGCTTTAAACTTTGTATGACATTTTTATTTATGTCTCAAAACAAAAAGTCAATAAAGTTTATATTAGGAAAATATGAAATACTTTTAAATTAAATATAAATATTTTATGCAATATTTTTAACATTATTTTTATGAGTGTTATAGTTTGACATTTAAATAAATAAAGTAAATAAATAAATAAATAACTAAAATAAATAAAATTAAATATAAGCGTGACAAAATTTTTATTTTTGTTTTACTTTTTTTTGTAATACATCTAGTGCAAGAATAATTTTTTCATATCTTAGTGCAGCAGTCAAATATATTTTTAATTAAATAAATTAATTGCAGCACTCACTGTAGCTGCTGCTGCAAATCTGTTGCACGTATGCTGTGTGGCATGTGTTTGCATATGTGTGTGCGTGTGTGTGTTTGTGCATTTCTCAAATGTTTCATATCATGGAGCTAGCAACGCTTCTTTTGGCTTGGCAAGCCGAAATGAAATGGCATGCGCAATAGCCACAGAAAGAAAACAACACGCATCATTCTGTTTACCCCTGCAGCCATTTATGTGCGTGCCACATGCTGCACGTGTGTGTGTGTGTGTGTGTGTGTGTGTTGCTGTTGCTGTTGCAAGTCAAAGTCTCGTCAAAGTCATGAGGACCAACGGCGATTAAGTCAAGCCAAACATTGAGTGATTGTTTTGCAGCTGCAGAACATAAACTTGATAACTTCAAGCGCTCGCTCTCGCTCTCACTCTTACGCTCTCTTTCACTCTCTTTTGCAGCTTAAAGTGCTGCATTTGTTAGCTGCCGACGTCAACGTCTGTCCGGCTGCATTTGCGGTTGGCCCAAAGTGTCGGCGAATGCGACACGCAAAATGCGTCAACAGCATCGACAGCGACTAGCGCCAAGTTTGTTTGCTTGCTGTGTGGCAACAGGACAGTGACAGGACTTCCGCGCCATGCACAAGGATAAAAATAAAAGCAAGCAGACGGCAGCACATTAAACATACCAAGTTTAAAACAAAGTAATTCTGCTGCTTGAGTGGTAATCGAACCAAGAACTTTTGCTTCCAGTTCACATAAACAAAGACGAATAAAGCTATATACATATATATTCAATTACTAATCATTATGTTAAAAAATAATTAATACGCATAGTTGAGCAACAATCGACATTGAATTGAACAATTGACAAAAATGAGAAAAGCTTCAAGTTTACAAAATTAATTATTTCATGATTGCGCTGCAATTTGATTTTAATTTTATTTAATGTCAACTATGAGCAAAAAAAGAAAATGATAAAAAAATACTTTTAAGCTTAATTAATGGCAAGAATAAAATTAATTAAAATGTTGAGAGTTAAATTGGCAGTTGTTGCTTATAGTTGCTGTGACTTTAATAAACTTTGCAATTAAATAATATTAAATAATATTATTGAAAATTTTAAAAATATTAATATAAAAAATTAAAAACTTATTTAAGTGTGAAGAATATTTAATAATAAAATAAAATTAAAATACATTATTTACAGCTGATGAAAAATATTTAATAATAAACCAAAATTAAAATACATTATTTACAGCTGCTAAAAAATATTTAATGCGCCTGGCATAATCTAGCATTTATTTATATAATTAAATATATTCAAAGACTATGCTCAATTTAATTTTAACAATTTTCAATTGATTAATCACACGCTTGAGCTATTTGTTGATCGCAGACTCAAGTTTGCTATATATTTTATAATATTTGAAATTGCTTTGTACGAAAAAGCAGCAAAAATTAGCGCACTTTAAGCAAAATATTTAAAATACTAAGCAATTAATTTATTTATTTTTAAATTTCAGCTTTTTTCCAAGCGCAATGTTTGGTAAGTGAGCAAAAGCGTTAATATTTATTATAATTTAAGCATTAATAAAATATATTAAATACAAGTAGTAATTATTCAATAATTATAAGCTGCTTATTTCAGCAGCTACACGCTCTAAAATTTCACATACTGCAGCTAAATATATATAGTATATAGCAAACTTAAAGCATAAGAATTGAATATGCTTGCAACAAATTTTGTGGCGCCGCCATCGAGTTTGTTTGGCCATCCATCAATTTTGTAGTAGCTGCAAATCAACATCAATTAGTTGGCCATACAAAATGCAGAGAGTATTTCTAACGACTTAATTTGCAGCTGCAAAACCAAATGAAAATTTTCGTTCACGCTGCTTTTGTTGTAATTATGAAAAGCTTTGGGAAAAGCGAGTTGATGTTGTTTGGCCAAGAGCTAACACTTCAATGCTAAAAGCTGCAGCTTGTTATGATAAATGGACAAGCGACTGGACGCAGCGCTTATAATGAGCGTGTATGTGTGTGTGTGTGTTTACTTTTACATTAATCATAGCATACTTATGAGAGTCGAGTGTAATTGAAAGACATTCGAAAACTCGTTCTAATGGCCATGACTGCTGTCTTAGCAGCCACGCGCTGCTACATTTATTGATTAGCACACACACCACACACACAGTGCGAATTTCCAGTGAATCGCATTTTGTTTTCAATTTTCAGCTGCTGCTCAAAAATATTTTTCGCTTTCATTTCAGTTTACATAGCTCATTGTCTAGGCCCAAAACTAATAACTAACTCATTAGGTTTGACACGGCGTTAACCAATTTTGACGCTAGGCAGACAAACAGACAGACAGACAGACTGAGGCTGTTTCTATTTACAGTTTGACAGCCGCAGTCGTCAGCTGTAGATTTTAGTTTTTGGTTTTTAGGCGCTGCGTGCGCTTTGATCAGCGCTTGGCAAATTAACAGACACACACAGGCGCGCAGCAAACCGCATTTCCATTAAATTTGACTTTGCTACAACACTGCGTATGAGTAATGCGGCATTTGTGGCTCTCAAACTTTGATTGCATGCGTTGCAACGTTTATAGCATTAGCATTGGCTTAGTTAAGTTTTAAACTGCAGGCGCGCGCGCGCCTTTAAATTTCAATGCATTGCGTATACGCCATGGTGGGCATAGCTAAATTACAAAATACGCGCGCACTGCGAGTGTCGAGCTCGTACAGAGTTAATAAAAGTTTATGCGTAGAATCAGCAATAAAGCTGCCCTCTCAACTTTAGATATAATTAAATTTTCTTCAACAATGTTGCGTGCCCCAACGCCGCTCGCACTCTACACGCTGCGTATACTTTATATATATATTCGTTTGCCGACATAATTTGGCAAAGCTTGCGCACAACGTTTTTATTTATTTTTTTTTTTTGCATTTCCTGCTTTGCATAAAGCAGCACAAAAGGCAACAACAATAACGAATGGCAACTGTGAACAAGGCTAATATCTTTTTAAATCATAACTTGGCCGTATATATACGGCATATATATGTATATAGAAGCTTGGCAGTCACCCCCTGAGGCCAAAGTGTAACAACAACCCGCACCCCGCAGCCCGCACCCCTTTGCATAAAAGTCCAAAGTTAGAGTTCCGTTGGCGTTTGAATAATTGTTTGACATTTTGAATAATTTAATTCGGCGACTGTTTTTAAGTGTTGCTCGACTGAAAATGAAATTGAAAACCAGATTTTCCCCAGCGCAATACAAACAAACCCCCAACACTCGTCGCTCTCACTCTCCCACTAAATCTCAAGATTATGGCTCTGGGAATTTGGCAACACCAGCGTCAACGCCTGTCTGCTGCCCCCCACTCCCCACCCCCGTCTAGGTCAGACAGCCGTCTCTTGGGTTCAAGTGCGTCGACGTGGCTGGCCTGGCCAACAAACTGTGTGCACTAATCGAGCAATTAAACACTTTTCGCCGCCACTAGCCTAAGCGATAGCTACTGCTCCCAAACGTAGCGTAGGCACAGCGTCTAGTCGTACACTAGTCAACAAAGCTGCGCTATTGTTTTATTTCGACTGCAGCATTTACAAAATGTTATGCTGCATTTGCTTTTGTTTATTATTTAATTGCATTATCAACTTTGAATGGCTTAACAACATTTTCGCGCTAATTATGCAATAATTTTCGCCAAAACTTTTCGTCGCCGCACTTTGTGTATTATTCAAATAGTTGCAACTTGTTGTTATTGCGAATTGTAAAAATAAATAAGCCAAAGCGCGCGCTGTTTGTAAATTTCCTGGAATGAATTTATTGCTAAAACTCAAAGTGCAAAATTATGCACAGCTTGATTTCATCTTTTAATTGTTGTCAAGTCATAAATTAAAGCATAAATTCAAACAGTATTCAAACAGCAAGTAAAATATTTAGTAATTTGTCAATATTAGTCGTATCGATTACAAAGTAAAACTTAGTAGCAAACTAACTTTAATAAATTAAAAAAGTTAATGAGTATTTATTTGTGTAATTAAAATCAGCAACAATTGCTATAATTTGTTATGCACATTATTCAATTATGTATATTATTTAACTCAAATATACATATGATATTTATGTGCTATATATTTTAGTATTTAGTAGTTGAATAAAGTATTATTAATTGCATATAGTTTTAAATTAATATATTTGAGTTTAAGTTATTTATTTATTGCTTAACAATAATTTGCTAGGTCAATGCAAAATAATATTTATAGACTATAAGCTCATAAATTAAATTAAATTTTAATAAAAATAATTTTATGACTTTTTTAATAGACATAGTATACCAAGTCAGTCGAAAATCTTAGTATATTATTATAGTTGTATAGTTGGCAAACGTATATTTAAAGCATAGCTGTTAAATTACGTTAAAGATTTTAACATTCATTTGCTAGGTAGCGCAATTATATTTATAGCTATCAATCATAAATAATTTTTAAATTATAAATAAAAATAATTTGAACTGGTGCATTTGTATAATTAATAGTTTATGACTATTGTATATATAGTATTAGTATTCATTTATTATATATTTAGTATTTATTTAGCTAGTAGTCCAAATACATTTTTAAGTTCTCGTTTTAAGTTAATTATGATCGATTTATTGCTTAAGAATAATTTGCCAGGCAATGCAATTAATATTTATAGAACATAAGCTCATAATTAATTTAATTAATATTTAAAACACTATAACACTAATATTAAGATATTTTTATATTTATATAATTTTAGTTTTAATTAATTGCAATTAGTTAAAATATTAATATAATAATAGAACTTTTTTTGTATATATAACCAATTTATAATTTCTAATTTTACATCTAAGAGCATTAATTAAATTAAATTAATTAAATATAAATAATTTTAGACTATATATTATAGTATTTAGTTATTATCGCAGCTTTATTGTCATATTAACCGCTCATATTAATTAAAAGTCTTGTGCTTAATACTAAGCAAGCATATATATTTATTAATTTTAGCATTATTTTATAGCTAGACAAAAGTTTAGCTACTTATAGCAATTATTTCAATTTGCTGCTGTTAATTTTATATTTTAATACTTATTTAATTCGCATTGATATCAATTTAATGCTAATTTAATGTTTAACTAATTATTAATTAATATTATTATTTTAAATTTGTCAGTTTAGCTATTTATAGCAATTACTTATAGGAATTCCTTTAAATTTGCTGCTGTTAATTAAAAAATCAGCAGCCAGCAGAAGTTTATAAGCTTCAAATGGCTGCGAAAAAAAAATGCTAACTTGTTATCTACTATAGACGTGTGTGTGTGTGTGTGAGCTTTGAGGCTTAGTTGCCTTGGCACCTGCAACTTCAAAGGAAACGCACAATGAACAAAAAGCGTGAGCGGGAGAGCAAACGACAGAGCGAGATAGAAAAAAAACTAAAACACTTTAAGTGGCACTTTTATGGCATTGCCACGAGTGTTGGCTGATAATTGCCGCACGGTTTTGTGGCAGGTTTTGTTGTATAAAGAAGAAGGCGTGGCCATTTGCAGCGGCGGCTTAAGCCAGACGGCAAATTAATATAAACAAAGCCATAAGCGTTAAGAGCCCAAGCTAAAGCTAAAGCCTACGCCTGGCCAATTAAAGGCGTGTGGGTATAAACTGCTTATTAATGCGACGATTTAATTTCTTCATTCAGCTTTAACGCAACACACAAAAAAACGAAACGAAAAGCAAAGCAAACAAAAGGTGCAAGAGCTGGAGCTCGGCTGCTCCATTGGCCATGCAAAGCCAATTGTGTGACTAAATGTGCTCCCATTTCCAAGCCCATTTCCCGCGCAGTACGTAAGCCATGGGGTTTTGTCGCCGTTTTCCAACTGTCGCACATTTGACTAATGCACAACAAAAGTGGAGTGTTACAGGATATGCATAATACATCGGGTACACTTGTAAGTGAGACAATAATAGAAAAGAAAAAGCGTCACACACAGAGCGAGAGAGAGAGAGCGAGAGTGAAGCCAATTGAGTAAAGCGGACAGCATTAAAGAAAAAGAAAGACAAGCAGCAGCAGCAAAAAAAAAAAATAATAATAAGAGCGTAGAGGATGACAATACAAACTGGCGCCACTTGCCAACACACACACACACACACACAGCGTCAGCTTGGTAGGCCAACGTTTTTCAGTTTATTTGTCTGCATCACACTTTGCGTCAGACAGATGTCTCGCAACATCGCCAGCATATGCCCCATGGCAGCTTAAAGGAGCAGCAGCAACCGGGCAGAGCAAAAGAACGAGAAAAAAACTCGATACTCACATAGGCAGCCGCTGCACATGACGAAGCGCACATGGGAGGCAAAACTTAGTTTCTACTTCACTTTCTTAATAACATGGCGTATGCGTAATATATGCATTGCAATTTGCAAGTATATTTCATTACATTTTACTTATCACATTTCCATTTGATTTTTAATGCAAGCGCAAAAATTTTCATTTCAGTTGAAAATTGCATTAAAATTTTGCAATTATTGCCAGTAACTGTCATTGCAGCAATGTTAGCTGCTGACAGCAACTGACACTTATTTAAATTAATATATATACACTGTAGTTTGTCAATCCAAGCTGCATGCATTGTCAGCGGCCTGACCTAAAGTAGCTTAAAGAGCTTTGCTTATTATTACAAATATGCCCACAGCTTAAATGTCAGTTTAGTTAACCTACAGTACGCTGAACTTAATCACTGCTGAGCTACTAACTACTGACTTCAGTATGAATAAGTGGTGAACTTCAATAGCTTGTCATCAGCTCTGTTATGAAGATATCTCAAGGCATGAACAATGGATCACTTATATATATTGATTTATCTACATAAAGCAAACAGTTAATCTGAATTAATTTCGCTGAGTTACAGTTTTATCAGATTTTTAACTTTAACTTTAAACAAACGTTTTTTATTTATCAAGCAAAACAAAATGTTTTTACTTTGATATGAGTCTTAAAGTCAGAACATTCTTTATATAAATTTTTTTTCGTTAATTTGCAGCGCTTCACAGTTTTGGAAAATTGCAATAAAAAATGAATAAGCTGCATCGTTATTCGCATAACTCGCTCAAAATAACAGATGTTTCATGTTTTTACTGAATTTATGCTCTATTGTTACTAAAAAGTTGATATTAACAATTTGGCGTTTTATAGCTTTAAAATTTAAATCAAATATTTATTTATAAGAAATGAAGACAGCATCATTTTTGCAAAAATTTCCCACTTCCATAAGCTATAACTCAACGAGATGGTATTCGATTTTAGTTTTCTATGACTTGTTAGACTTGTGAGATGCTTCTGAGCCTTAAAGCTCTGAAATCGAACGCCATTTAGCTGAATTACGGCTTATAAACGTTAAAAATTTGTCAAAAATTTGTCTTGATTGTTCACTATTTTGATCATAACTTCGCCAAATAATTTTTGTATCACACATTTTTAGGCTTATTTTAATTGTGCTTTCTACGCAAACATAAGGACGTATAGAACAATTGATCGGATTTTTTTAGCTGAGTTATAGCTTTGCAAAATTTAAAATTAAGCAAAAAGTAGCTCTTTGGCGTTGGATTTAATGCCATAACTTTGTCAAAACAATTTTTTTATTGATCAAACTTAACAACATATGTTTATTTACAATCTCATGATTAAATTAAGCCAAACCACTCTTCAGTCCGATTTTTTTTGGCTGAGATATAGCCTCTCAAAGTTTGAAAATGATAAGAAATGAAGACGGCATCATTTTTGACAAAAATTTACAGGGGTTACATCACAATTTTTGCCAAAATAGCGAAAATTTTAAAACTTTCAAATTTGAATGCAGTTTTTTTCTCAGGTAACTCACGAGTCTAACGAGCCTTAAAACTTTAAAATCGTACAACATATTGCTGAGCTACAGCTTAACAAAGTTGCAAATTTCACAGAATTTTGCCTTTGTTTCTTTACTATTTTGTTTATAACTTTGCCAAATAAATTTTTATAGCTTACATATTTATACACATTTTTATTGTAATTGCAGCAGCAACATAAAATGGTATGAAACAGTTTTGTCAGATTTTTTTTAGCTAAGTTATAGCAGCTCAAACTTTTATATAAAAAAAAAGTAAGTTAGCAGCATTTGTTGTATTGCTTAACTTTAACAAAATAATTTTTTAAGTGTTCAAATACAACAGCATATGTTTATTAAGCAGCTCATAAATTAATTAAGTCAAAAATTAATTAATGCGATTTTTTTAAGCAGAGCTTAAAGCATGAAACTGATAAGAAATGAAGTAGGCAAATTCATTTTGCATAGCACTAAAGGCTACTTAAGCTACAAATGCTTGCTAAACTTGCTGCCTGCTGCAATCAACAACAAAATCACAAATTGTACTACTAAGCAAACAGGGCTATTAATTAAAGTTAATGAACATTTAGCTGGAAATTGACTAACAAAGCAAATATTGTTATGGCCCAAAGACTTGAAGTGCTATCTGCGACTGTCGATCGAGAGTATAAAGGACGTGTATAAAAGGAAGCACGTAATTCGATCAGGCATCATACGCATTACATAAGCAAGCATAAGCATAAGTGTATGGCCGTCTGTCTGTCTGTCTGTCTTGTAAGTTGGTATGACACAAAGCGCAGCCTTTTGCCAGGCCATGAAAGGCAACATAACAAATCCTTTGCTTGCCTTTATATAAAGTTGAGGCTTTGGCAGGCCTAACCCCAACACAAGCAGAAGCAGCAAGCAGCATGACACAAATGTGTCTTAAGCAGCAGCAGCAGGAGCAGCAGCAAGCAATGCAAAAGGTACGCCAAAGTTATGTGCTGGCTGCTTAGCCTCTCATAGCAGCGAGCAGAGAGCGGTGCGAGCTTTGTAGCTAAAAATGCAAATATTTGTAAAATATATGCGTGTAAAAATTGTTGTGCTCCATTATCCTTTTAACTGGATATGGCGAGCGCACACATGCGGGACCGTAGCCGAAGCCAGAGCCAAGGCAAATACCAGAAGCCATCAGCTAAGCAGGCAGATAACAGGCCAATCACTATGCTCCTAACTTTATACAAACACACACACACCTTGAAAGGTTCTAGGTTGTGATGCGGTGCGATTTTCACACACAACACACAGCTCCTAAGCCAGGTGCACTAAGACTTGACTGCACTAAGTACAGTGAAAAGCGCATTTTGTTTGCCTTTAACTTCAAGCAGAGTCAGCGGCAAGTTGTAAAATAAAGCAAAGCGTAAAAAAATTGCAATTCAAATAAAACCCGTGAGCATCACACACACACACACTCCAGTCTCTATTTCTAGTTTGGGTTTTGGGGCGCACCCACTCGCTTCGACAGTCAAGTTGGGTCAACTATGCAGCAGCTTACATGACTTTGATTTGATTTAATACACACACACACACATGCACACACATATGTGTGTATGCTGTATGTGTTAGTGCAGTCATATATGTGCTACAGATAGACAGTTATACGCCTCGTCGCATAATGTGTCACATTTCATTTGTTACGCTCAGCTGGCGTCGCAGTCAACGACAACGTCGCTATTGCTGTCTCGCTTGCGCTGCTATAAAAATGCACGTGCTAGCAGACGGACGGACAGACTGTAATACCAACTTACATATGTATGTCATATCTTATTTCTCATATGTGCAGCATCAATGCTTCTGCTTTGGCTTTTTATACACTTTGTTAATTTTTAGTAAAAATGCAAGGGTAGCTGAACATTGTGCTACAGTATGTTTCAGGCATGGTAGGCGTGGCAGATCTTCTATATAAACAAAAACCTAGTCGCTATAGCCATGTTGACTGTATACTGCAAGATCCGGTGACTATAAGACTACAGCTATCAAATTTGTTATATAGCCTCCTCTATTTACGTAGAAAATCAGCAGCAAGAACTCAGCGACTATACACGCTGCAGCAACCAGATTTTTTATATAGACTCTTCCATTTACGTAGTAATTTTTTATATTTTTTTATAGGCATATTCGACTGTATGAGCAGCAAGAACTCAGAAACTATAAGCGCTACAGCTATCAAATTTTTTATATAGACTCCTCTATTTACGTAGAAAATCTTTTATAATTTTTTATAGCCATGTTTGACTGTATGAGCAGCAAGAACTCAGCGACTATAAGCGCTACAGCAATCAGATTTTGTATATAGACTCCTCTATTTACGTAGTAAATTTTTATATTTTTTTATAGCCATGTTCGACTGTATGAGCAACAAAACCACGGAAACTATAAGAGCTACAGCTATTCAAATTTTGTATGTAGACTACTCTATTTACGTAGTAAATTCTTTTATATTTTTTTTTCCCACCCCACTTTTTCATAATATACAAAAATTAAACTATTTACGCCTACATTATCTACTGCAAGCTGAAAAACTATAAATCGTTAATCAAAGTGTATGTAACAGTTGCTTGCGCTCAACTATTTAAGACAGCGTCGTCGTTTTGGTTTTACGCTCTCACCACAAAAAAAAAAAAAAAAAAAAAAAAAAAAAAAAAAAAAAAAAAAAAAAAAAAAAAAAAAAAAAAAAAAAAAAAAAAAAAAAAAAAAAAAAAACAAAAAAAAAAAAAAAAAACAAACAAACCGTGCTTTCTCTGACAGTAGTCAATCAGCTGCTGCGATTGCCAGTCGTCATCATACTCGACATCGACATCGCGAATGATTTATGAGTCGTTGCTTTGTTGCTTTTATTGTGTTGTTGTTGTTGCTGTTGTTGTCTGTGTTGTTTGCCTGTTATTGCTCTTGTTATGCCGTTTGCTCTTTTGCCCCATAAATTCGCTTAAAGAAATTGAACTGTCACAGCTACCTTAGCTAGCAATCGTTTAATTTCATTCCTTTCAACTGTCCCACGTTCAACGTCAACTTCAATTTCAGCTGCGACTGCGATCAATAGCACAAAATACTTAACAAACAATTCTTTTGTTGACTTATTCATAAGCCAAAACTCATATGCCATTAATTTGAATGTTAACAAGCAAACAAACATTAAATGCTGCTGCTGCTGCTGCAATACTCGACGACATATAATTAGCACTAATTTGTTTCAGTAAAAACGTTAATGTACTTGGACTCAATAATAAATGATATTATGGGCCTGTCAGTCAGAACTAAAATAGGCAGTGACTTTAAATTAGACGCAGGCTTAAAGTTCAGAATTAAAAGTGAAGACTAACTTTGAATGGCAAGCATAAATAATTATAAGTTATTTTGTTGAAAGCAGCAAATGAGCGCTAAGAAAGTTGAGTGCGCGCTCTAAAGTAGGCAACAACAACAGTGACTTAAAGTTACTTTGAGCGCTTTCAAGAATTGAAGCTGCTTTTAAAATTGAAATAAATACTAATATTAATATAAGTAATCATTACTATAATAAATAATATTAATATAAATATTATTAATATATACGTATGCTTATGTATATATATCGCTGCTGTATCGAGTAACTCAAAGTAAGTGACTAACTAAATATGCAGCTGCAGAAAAAAAGTTTGAATTAATGAGCTGCTCTAAAATAGAAAATTAAAAACATGCATACACTTACATATTTGCGCTTAACTAGAAAGTCAACTCACAGCGCTTTCGCTAAGTGTATTATTTAAAGCAATTTTTAATGTATGCGCATAATTAGCTAAAACGTTTTAATATTTATGAGCATAACATATAATTAAAATTGATTTACTGTCTTGCCTATTGCCTAAAACAATACTTTGAAATTAATTGAATTTTTATGAGTTTATATTTAGGCGCAAATGATAAAATTTAATAGAGACTAGCAGCTAATGCTAGCAGTAAGTGAAAGCTGCAAAGGCACAAATGCGCACATTTGAAGTGGAGCCATAATTGCTGGCTTAGAGCCAGAGCGCGTGCTCTTTATGCTGACCTCACACACACACACACAAAGGCGCACACACACACACATGCGTGTGTAGTTGGCATATTAGCCATTCATAGAGCGCCGTTTATAGCGCGCGCTTTTGTCCAGTCAAAGAGTCGGCTGCGTAGCCTTTGCAATTCAAAGCAAAAGGTCCTTTGATTGATGGTTATTAATTTATTTGTTGTAAGAGGCTGAGCGCGAGCTCCAGTTCCAGTCGCAGTTGCTTAATAAAGATTTAGACATTGTGCGTTTGCTCCATTGTAGTTGCCACACACACAATGACAGTGAGCTACATAAATATACGCACATGTATGTTGCATTGATATGTCACTTAATCATTATACGCGCGCCTAACAAATACACAGCTTAGTCATAATTTGTTTATTAAATTAATGGCTAAAAATAAGCATTTCAACTGTGCCCGGCTGCACCTTAAAGGTCAAGCCAATGGGCCTAAATTCACTAATTACCGCCTGGCATGTGACTTATGGCCTTAAAAACTGTTGACGCGTTTGCGAGTTGGCCGCGAAATGTGGGCGCGGCAAATTTTAAAGGCTGTAAATTTCATAGAAAATATTTAAATTGATTAAAGAAATCAATTCAATATGGGCGTTATATAAAACAACAACAACAACAAATGTCAGCAGCTGCTGAAAAGCAGCGTGACTTACTTTTAGGCGTGTTGCTGTCTCAGTGTGTGTGTGTGTGTGACTGTGTTTAACCATAGATAATCAAATTTGGCACTAATTCACAGCAAACACGCAAAGCATAAATAAACTTGCCATACTCGCCGCTTTGCTGTCAATTTTTATTTTCGAGTTCTGTTTACAACCGCAACGTGACCAAAAATAAAATAAACAAAAGAAAAAAATGCAAATAGCAAACAAAATTCAAATTATTTAACAAAATATTAATACACTTGCTGCTGTAACAAAAGCAAATAAAATATTATAGCAATAAAATAATTCCAACTGCCGTTAGTTTAGATTTTTGAGCAGACGCATTCGCTTTTGTTAAAAAGCAAATAGAAAATTAAATAAATCAATTGAGAAAACCTTCCAGTTGGCCATGGCCAAGTTTATCATCAATGTAACAACAGCTGATGGGGCTGCCAACTCGCTGCAAATATATGCGCTATAGAAATACGTTAAATGAGCAGTTACAAATTTAAATAAAACTATAAAGAGCCAAAGAATTTAAAAGAATATAATTTTAATATTAAATATTGTTATATAATAAAATTAGAAAATAAAAGCTGTGAAAAATGCATACACTTTAATTTAAATATTAAATATATCAAAAAGATTACAAAAATAGAAATTTAAATATAAACTCAAAAGAAATTTCAAACTAAATATTAAATATTATAAAAGATTAAAACAGAAATTTAAGTACAAACCTGTAATAGTTTCAATATCATTTTAAATATTAAATATCTTAAAGAGATTAAAAATTGTGCCCTCGAGCTTCATTATTTTGAGACTTACATATGGAATAGAAATTTAAATATAAACTCACATAATAGAATAGAAAAATTCAATATAAATATTAAATATTATAAAAGATTAAAATATAAATTTAAGTATAAACTCATATAATAGAAAAAGAAATTTCAAACTATATATTAAATATTATAAAAGATTAAAATAGAATTTTAAATATAAACTCATATTATAGAAAAAGAAATTTCAAACTAAATATTAAACCTTTAAAATATTAAAATAGAAATTTAAGCACAAACCCGTAATAGAATTAAGTACATTTTAAATATTAAACATATTAAAAGATTAAAAATTGTGCTCTGCAAATCTTGAGAATATCATGAGCTTCATTATTTGCTGCTGCTGCCTACTTATGAACCTAACTGGAACCGCATCGCTTTATAAAGCCGCCAGAGCAGACCAGACCAGGACCCGAGCAATAATAATAGAGAGCATAAAAAGCAATTGCCTGGCCAGACAGCAGTGCAAAGTTCATAAAGGATTTGCTATAGCATATACCCTCCTTTATTCATATCGAAAATGGCAAAAGCAACGAGAGTGCGACAACGTTGATGATGACGACGATGACGACGACGACGACGACAGCTGCCTGCCAGCCTGCCAGCCAGCACGACTGCTTGCCTAACCAAAAAAAAAAAAAAAGAGAGAGAAAAAAACAAATTGAAAATGGCGAACAATGAACATGCAAGTGGAAAAGCGAACAAGCTAAATAAAAGCGAATGAAAAAAAAGCGACGACGAGGAATTGAAAAATGCTCAGGCTATGAGGCTATGGCTCATTTAAAAGTGCATGCTAAAAATTTGCATGCCAAACTGGCTGGTTGGTTGGCTGGCGCACATGGCGTATGAGTAACATACTCCAAATAGCTCAAAACAACGTACAAAACTGCAGAATTATGCGCAA
Organism: Drosophila busckii; assembly: GCF_011750605.1. Lineage (NCBI taxonomy): Eukaryota > Metazoa > Arthropoda > Insecta > Diptera > Drosophilidae > Drosophila > Drosophila busckii. The sequence goes on along the minus strand of NC_046604.1, from coordinate 17,048,185 downwards.
AATCCAAAAGCATAACAATAATTTGCTGCAAGCGAAACATAACATAAAACATAAACACACAGATACGAACACACATACACATACAAGTGCAATGGGCACTAAACTTGGGCGTTGTAGTTTGTCGCCTTTCCGCCCCAGTTAGCCGCCGCCGCCGTCGCCTGTCATTTTGGTTTATTGACTTTGGCAAATAGTTGGCGGCTCAGGTAATAACATCAATGCAGTTGCCATTTTTTGCCACGCCCCCCCGCCCAGCAATGCACGACCGTCGGCACCCCAAGCGTCGTCCACTGGGCGCAAACATTAAGCCAAAGAATTATTATAATGTGATTATTATTATGATTATGCGATCGTTATCGTAAATAATTTTCAATGCGGCGCGTGTGCTTAGACATTCGACGTGAGGGCCACAAGGCAACAAAATGAAAGGAGCAGCGGCAAAAAATAATAAGCAAAGTTATGGAAATTTTTTGCGAAACGCTTTGAGCTGCAGTCGCTATAAAGAAAGTTACGCTACGTTGTTATGACAAAAACATGGAAAATGAAACTATTGGACAGCGAAATTATCACATACTATGTCAGCTTGTTAGCCAAGCCGAAATGTATGCAACAGTTCATAAAATACAAAAGCGAATGAGGGGAGCGCACTGAGCACTGAGCAGCTCATAATAATTTTTGTATGAAAACGTAGCTAGGAAACGAACGAACTATGCAAATGCAAATTAGATGAGCATAAAAATGAGAATGTGACAAAGGCGCTGGCGTTGCGCAAAGGCGTGCAGCACTTAGCCAATGAGTGCGGCATGCTACACACTGCAGCACACACACACACACACACACACACACATAGATGTGTATAGATAGCAGCGCCATAATACATTTCTTTATGCCAGGCATAGACCAGTTGATGGCAGCAAGATAAGCGTAGATCAAAAGGAAATGCGTGCGCCAGGCATAAATCATTTGAAAAGGAGTCTAAAGCAATGCACTGGCCTGAACTTAAAGGCTGTAAGCAACAAAATTTAGAGCAACGACTAATTAAATAAATTGTAGCCACACCTGCTGTAGCTGCTACTTCAATCTAAATGAATTGAGTGCTAAGCTCAATGCATTTTGCAATCAGACCAAGGATTAATTCTTTTTTATATGCTAGCAACATGAAACTGTCGTCGCCATTAGGCTAGACAGCTAAACATGCTATGCGTATGCTTGTACACAGCGAGAAATTTAGTAGCAAAAGTTAAATTAGGGAAGCAATGAATTTGATTGAAACAATTACAAACAAAACTAAAGATAAATGAAATATGCAGTAAATTTGTATGCTAATTTTTAATGCAGCTCTTTAAAAAAAAATAAATAATATATTTATACAATATAATTAATTTAAATGCAAAGCTTGTTACAAATACAAACGAAACTGAAGACGCTTTAAATAAATGTAAATAAAAATGAAGCTAATTTTTAAAACAATTTAAAGCGCCTGCTAGCTTAGTTTAAAAAATATGCAACATGCTATTAATAATTTATATACAAGCAAAATAATTATAAGTAAATGTTGCTTGCCTTGCAATAGAATTAAATATAAGAAATAAATAATATAATAAATTTAAATGCAAAGCTTGCTACAAATACAAATGAAACTTGTAAGACGCTTTAAATAAATGTAAATAAAAATGGAACAGCAAATTTTTATGCTAACTTTTAATGCAGCTTGAAGTGACTGCTGTCTATTAGCTTTGTATTAATATATAGCACAAAATGTGTTTAAATAAATAATTTATAATTATACAATATAATAAATTTAAGCTTCATACAAATACAAACGAAATTAATAAGACGCTTTAAATAAATCGAAATAAAAATGTAGAACAGAAGAAGCAACTTATGCTAACTTTTAAAACAATTTAAAGTGTCTGCTAGCCTGTAAGCTTAGCTTAAAATATAAGCAACAAGCTATTATTAATTTATATACAAGCAAAATATTTATAAGCAAATGTTTTATGCATTGCAATAGAATTAAATATAATAAATAACATTTATGTTATTAGTTGAAGCCTACAAATATTTTACAGTGCTTACACACATATGTGTGTGTGTGTGTGCGTCCTTCCGCGCAGCAAAGGCAACGACAAGCAGCGAAGCATCGTCTAACTAATCGCCTAATGGTCACTTTGCAGATAATTACCAAGGCTTACAGTTGCTTCTAGGATTAGCTGGCGCGGCGAAAAAGGAAAAAACTCTTGCAACAATTCCCAGCTCAAAGCTGGACAGCTAGTATGCGCCCAGCTATGTTCATATCAAAAGGGTCATAACTTAGTAGTCGAAGCAAACGCAACCAGCAACTGAGCTTCAATGACAAAATGAGTGTTGCTGTCAAGCTGCCGCTGCCTCTGCTTCTTCTTCTTACCCCCACTTCATCTTGTTAACGGGTGTTAAGTTCTTTGGGCAAGACAACTGCCAGCTGTGCTGCTGCTGTTGAGTCCAATTAGCTTATATTAGGACTTTGGCATGGTTTAATTAACTGAAGCGCTCAGTTGTATGCTATAGAAAATTATTTACATATATTGCGCCCCAGCAGCAGCCTCAAGTTAAAGCTCAGCGCATTTAGGACGCATCTAATGGCTGTAAATCAAGTTCGACAAGCAACAAGCAGCAGCGCAATAAAGCAGATCGGGCCAAGCTAACCAAAAATGCTAAAGCAGCAAATAAGTTTTGAGTTAAAGCTAAAGTGCGAATACGCTTGCAAATTAAGCAAAGGTTTTATGAAAGAGAAAATAAGTAAAGTATTACAAAATATATATAATATATATCGAAATAAACTATAACACTTTGAATAGTTATAATTTTAAATATATTTATATTTATATATTAAAGAATTAAATTATAAATAACACAGAGAAAGCAAATAAAGTTAATAAATATACAATAATATAATATATGGGAATACAATATAACACATTAATAATAAATTTATTTATTTAATATATTAAGAATTAAAATATTTTTATAAATTTTTTATATATAATGGACAAAGTTATTAGCTTTTATAAAAGAGAAAGGAGCAAAGAATTGTATGCGATAATCATGAAACATAAATTAACTGAATAAATATACATTGAAATGTTATTTTAAATAATAATAATATTATATAAAATAATAACATTAAATTTTTTATATATTTTGCTATGCTGTCTGTTTTCAAGTTTTTTGTTCACTGATAACATTTATAATGAATACTCTAATATTTATTTATATTTTAATAAACAATAAGTAACTTGAGTTTGTAAACATATAATGATTTTATATAAGTTTTATGTAGTCATCATTTTCAATATATTTATATAATACAAATAAAGTATTTTTTGTTGGCACAAAGTTTATTAATCTTTTATTTAATGTGCACTTTTAGTAAACAATACATTTATATTTAAATAGATATTATACAAATTAATTTCAATTAACGATAAACAAACATAAGTTTGAATAAACAGATTATGATTTCATATAAGTTTCAAGTATTCAACGTTTTCAATAAATTTTTATTTTTATTGGTCAAACGTTACATAATTTAATTTTAAATATATAACATATATTTATTTATTTGGCCATAATTAACTAAAGCATTAAACATTAAAAAAGGTGAAACAAAATTAATTAAAATTTTTTTACATATTGCTGTTGCTATTTTCGACTTGTCTGCAGACTTTTGGGCATTGTAATTTACTAAATTTTGTCTTTATGCTGCATTAAATTAAAATGTGCTATATAGAACAGATTCCTTATGCTTTGCATTGCTTTACGCTTTTACGCTTTCTTAACCTGGAGAGCTGCTCATATTTACTTAAGATTCGCTCTCGCTCAGCTGGCAAAACGCTTGGAAAAACTTGTATTACCCTCTCAGCCCAAAGGTAACAACAATAAAACTTTTTGAACTTTGTGCGTTGCTTTGTTGCTTTTGCTTTTGCTTTTCGTTTTGGGCTGCAGATGCTGCAGGCGTGAGAATGTGGACACGGCGTGGCTCTTACCTCTGTGGGTTGTTGGGCTTGGGCACAAAAGCAAACAAGGCACACGCCGAAAAACTCGCTCGCTGGCAAAACGCGAACTACTCCAAACAACAACAACAACAACTGTGTGCAAAGTGGACTTGAAAAAGTTGGCACCAGCACTTGAGCGGCAGCAGCATGTGTAATAAAGGTTATTTATGTATATTTTATCGCTTATCCCCACCCCAACCCACACTCCAAGTTCAAATTGGCTGTGCGTAACTTTTGAGTAGTTTTAGCTGTGGCTAAGATTTATATTTGGCTGCAGCTACGAAATAGCAATTAGATCTATCGCTCTCTCGCTCGCTCTGTGTGGCATGAAAAGTAGCCCATATATATGCTAATGGCTGCAGCGCCACAAAGTATGCAGCGCAAATAGCAAAGCGACAGGCCAAATTGCATTTCTCGTTTGTGTGTGTGTGGTGGGCGCAAAGGCCGAAATCTCATTACAAAGCGCGCGCCCAAATAGCGCGAAATTAAAATGCAAAAAAGAATGAAAAGTGTGCACACAGGGTGTGCAGTGTTCGCTTTGACAGGGTGTAGCCGCAGCAGCAGCAGCAGCGGATGTAATAAGTGATAAAACGGATGACAAAGCGCACGCCCACAAAAAAAAAAGGCGTAGCCCGCCCACGGATACGGATGCGGATGTGCATGCAGCCCCCCAGAGCAAAGAACTATTGCCAAGCTAATCGCGTCCTGATGTGACGTGACGTGACGAGTGCCAAAAGTTGCGCCCCCGCCCCCGCCCACGCCCACGCCAACGGCAGTGGCTACATTCCAATTGACATGCAGCAATCGACCGACCTTTATTAAAAACTTTTACTCTGGCTCCCACGCAATTTTCATTGCATATCCCTTGCGCTAATGATACCCTGTCAACAATTTTGGAAAGAGTTGCTTGAGAGCTATAAATGTTAACATAACTTAACATAGCATTATTGCTCTTGCAGTCTTAACATAGAAATTTAAATGTTAATATTGAAATAAGTTGATGATAAAGAGCAGAAAGTCTAGCGTTGATAATACGCTGCCATGTTAATAACATAAACAAGAGCATAGCCTTAACATAGCATAACAAAGCATAACATAACATAAAACTGTTAGTAACATAGACATAAAGCATAACATTGAAGCGCCTATGATAAAATTAACAAAGCTAAAAGAAAAAGAGAACAAATTTAAATAAAAGCGAGTCGAAGCGAAAGATTAAAAATTAAAATTTGTAGCTAACATAATCGAGAGCTTAGCCTTAATATAACATAGCAAAGTATAACATAGCATAAAACTGTTAACATAGCCATAAAGCATTAATTGCGCTCTTAACATTGATGGGCTTTTGATAATATTAACAAATATAAAAGAAATGAAGAACAAATTTAAATAAAAGCGAGCCTAAGCTAAAGATTAATAATAAAGACTTGTAGCTATGTTAATAACATAGACTAAAGCACAAATGTAACATAACATAGCAACAAATAACATAAAATACAACTGTTAGCAAGCTGCGCTTCAAATATAAAAAATCATTGCAAATTAAAAAAAAAAATCAAATATAAAATAGCAAAATATTAAATTAAATTTAAATTGTATTAAGCAAAACTAACTTACATTTTTGGTATAAATAGGTATTATTGCTTTAAAAAAATTCATAGCATATATAAAAGTCAAGCATGTGAAACTTTAGTTAACCACACTTGAATTTTCTTTGGCTTTTCTATTTGTTTTTTTGTGTGTTGGCCCCTGGCTCGCAAAAGAAACGCTGCTCAAGACGTAAGCTCTATATATGGCATGCCACTCCCAACGCCCAGCCCCTGAGGCTGCCAACCAATAGCAAAATGTTTGTTTGTGGCAAGCGGCAGTTGTCGTCGTCGTTCTTCAATTCCAGCTGCTGCTGCTGCTGCTGCTCCGGCTGCTAGCCAAGCTGGCGATGACAAAAGCTTATTGACAGATTATTCAACCGTTGGCACATATTGCCGCCATAGTTTGCCACCAAACGGGGGCAGCAGCAGCAGCAGCAATAACAATAGCAGCCAAGCTGAAACGTCAAGCGAGCGAACGAGAGCTACAAATCAACGACGCTGATGCTGATGCTGATGCTGATGCTGGGCGAACAAATCGACAAGCGATTCAAGCAAAATAATTAAAAAAGTTGGCAATATTAAAACTGAAGCGTCGATACGTTTGCCAAATGCGACCAGAGCAAGCGAGCATTGCCACATTCTGTTGCAAGACGTCGCAGCAGCTGAGAAATACTAAACTATATAAATTTAAATTAAAAAAAGAAGAAAAAACAAAACAAGTGCATATAACTTTATTTTAATAATTGAAAATATTTTACATGATTACAAATTTATTTTATATAACTAATTTATAACCATAAAATGTATTTTCAGCTTATAAACTTTAATATATAGTTTATAAATATAAAATGGATTTATATAATGTGCATAAGCTACATAAAAATATTAATTATATATCAATTAATGAATAATAAATTTTATTTTACATTTTGTAAGCTAAAATTATTTTCAATTATAGTACATTTATTTATTATATAACAATATTTATATAAAAATTGTGTTGTAACATTTATTTATAATTTTAATATTAAACTATTAAGTAATATAAAGCAAAAGCTACCCAAAACTTCATAATAAACAGACGCAGCAAACTGTACGTATACTTAATTTATATATTTTATTGCATGCGTGTTTGACGTATACTTAATTTATACATTTTATTCTATACTTTTTTGGCGTATACTTAATATATATATTTTATTGCATGTTTGTTTGACGTATGCTTAATTTAAATTTTTTGTGTAAATTTTAAGTTTAATTTAATATGCAGCTCTTCTAAATTCAGCTGAGCAACTGCTGCTTAAACTCGCAGCTGCTGCTGTCTAAACAATAGACAGTCTGTTCGTCCGTTCGTCTGTCTGTCTGTCTGACATGCGTAGAGTATAAGCAAATCGTTGGCATTGCTACGCTTTGGCTTTGGGCTGCTGCTGTGTGTGATAATCGGTCAATTGCTGCGGACACAAAGCGTCAAGCGTCAGCAACATGCTGTGCCCCTTGATGCTGCTGCTGCATGCCACAAATATTTATATACAGCCAAAGACTATACGCTATATATATAATATATATATTTTTATATGTGCGCAACGCCCACGCGCGCACATTTTATTGGCAGCAAGCGCTGCTGGAAACATTTTTACTTTACTTATTGCAACAACAACAACAAAAACAAAAACAATATAATATATATACCTATAATATTTAAGTGTTTGCGCTTACTTTTCCATATAGCGTTGGTTTATTTGCGCAGCTGCCGCTTGAGTGTGGGCCAAATGTAGTTGCAGTTGCAGCTTGTAGAGCGAGGGGGGTGGGTGGGGTGGCAGATCTAATAAGCATTAGGCGCATGCACAACACTAAAAGGCCATAGATTCCAACCGCAGCAGCAGCAGCAGCAGCAGCAAGCAATGCAAACCAAAGCCGACAAACAGAAATAATAATAAAAAGCACATAAATGAAAAGAACAAACGAAGCTGCTAACCAAAAGCAGTTGAGAGTTGAGTTGGGCGTGCTGCTGACCAAAGTAAAACCAAAAAAACCAAAGCCCAGAGAGCAAGAACCAAGAGCGAGTGAAAAACAAATCAAGTTGAAGTTTTCTCATTTCCATAACTAATGCAAAAATCCAATTTCTTATGCAAACATAAAATTTTCCACTCGCAATGCTCAGGCGACAGCACGGAAAAGGGATTGAATGGTGGGGGGTAGGGGGGGGTGAGTCTACGTGCATGCATACTATAAAATTCAGGTCAAGCAAACCATAAAATCATTCATCATTTTCGTGTAAGTGTTGCCACACACACACAGACACAGCTACAGACACGCAGCTAGCGGCCAAGCCTTTATACACACATGTGTGTGTGTGTGTGTGTGTGTCTGTCGTTTGGGCTAAGGTTCTGTGGTGGCTTTAAAAACGGCCGACGTTCGCATTCCTGCAATAAAAATCAAGAAAGCAAAATACTCAACGCCAACAGCAACAAACACACACACACACACACGCATGCACATAAAACAAAATAATAATAATAATAATAATAATAATAAAGCGTCAGTATGTGCTGCTGTGCACTGCGTGTGTGAGCGAGACAGCTATACAGTCAGCAGCTCTTACATTTGCATAGCGCTAGCTACAGCAAAAGCTATGCCCACTCCTATGTGTGTGTGTGTGTGTATTGGTGTGTGGCAAGGGATAAGTGTCAAAAGAATTTGACAATGCGCTCGTTTCGATTTCGTTGTTGTTGTTGTTGCATTTGTTTGTTTGTTTGCTTGAGGTTACTGCCTAGGCAATTTCTTTTGCTTCTGCTGCTGACGCTGCGCATTTTATTTGTACCAGAATTTATTATATGTCTACCTTAGTGCGTATTCGAACGTCTCTTTGCTTTTTGAATGGCCTTCAATTTTATGGCGTCGCTTTATTTGATTTAATCTTAATTGCGCGCAAGTTCGAGCAGCAGGCGCATCTATAAGTTAAGCATACGCAGCGTGTGTGGCCAATAAAAAGTCGTAATATAATTTTATTTGTTGTCTGGAGTGTTTAATAAATTGAATTAGCTGCTACAGTCGCTGCCTGACTTGGGCTAATTGCGCGCGCTGTATTGCTTTGAACTATTTTAGATTGCGTATACCACATGGTTGCCCATGCAATTATTTTATTAGAACACAAAGTGCCTTTGATTGCCGCTGAAGCTAAAACCACAAGCTCAGACACAGGCTGCCTGAACTGTGAAAATATGAAATGAAACGCGCGTGTGTTGAGTGCAAGGACCTACCCAAAAATTTTAACCGCTGCGCTGATGATGCCAGTAATTAAACGAAAAATGTGTAACCCCCCGCCCTAGAGAAAATACTTGAGAATTTTGCGGTACAAAAATTCAATTAATTTTCGGGCAACGCACAGACAAAAGGCAGAGGCCAAGCTCGAGCTCTGGCGCTCGCTTTCACTCTGTTTGTGGCATTGTCGTGTGTCTTGCTTGCGGTTAGCAAAACTATAATAAATTATGCTACGACATGCGCTTGTTTGGTCTACGAGCGGCGCTCTCTTGATTAGCATGGCAACAGCCAACAGCAGCCAGCCGCATTCTTTGCTGGCTAACACAACAATGTTGTCCCAAAAAACAAAAAGAAAAAGCAAAAAACGCTCGCTCATATTAAATAAATTGCTTTTCAGCCGCTTGTAGCTCACATTACCGCACCTCCACTCCCCACCCCCTTGCGTTTTGTTTGAAGTTGGCGCAAATTAGTTGCTAGCAAAATCTCATTACACAGCAATATCGACAACAGCAGCTCTAAAAAATTAAGTTATCAAGTTGTGTGTGTCTGTGTGTGTGCAAAACTATATAACATAATTGCTTTATTTTGTTACACAATTAACTGTGTGTGTGTGTGTGTGCAACTTTTGCCTTCAACTTTGCACTGATTGCTGCTGCAAATATGAAAAGCAATAAAACTTCACACACAGCCTTGAGTATGACTAATGACTCCTCGGCAGCTTCAATTGCTTACATATTGGCAACTCAAACTAGGATATTGATATCTAGGCTATTTTTAGTCGCGCAGCTGTCAAAATTGATTGCCGTATACGTAATATATATTTTTAGGCTGCGCTTTTTGCTGTCAGTCCAAGCATAATAAGCAACTGTAGCTACGCAGTTATTGATTATGCGCAGCAAATAAATGTGCGTATACTTAATATGTGTTTTTTTCAAGTTAATTGTGGCACAAATTAGTTTTAGCGCAGCTTTAATTGTGCATAAAATGCAAAATGCAACTTTTCTTTTAATTAATAATTCATTTCCGCCAATAACTTCTGCCAACTTTGCAGTCTACGAGTTAATAAGCTAATGCTGCGAACTAAAAATTGTTTGTAGTGCACTTAAAGCTTCTTTAATTAGCTTTTAATTGCTTCTAATAAAACAATAGACAGTGCTTTGTTTATTAAGCTGCTTATAAATGTCAAAGCAGTTGCAAGATTTGCGTAGTTAAATAAATTATAGAAATAAAAACATTGATATGTGAAATTTTTTAAGATGCATTTTAATGTTTAGCAAAGTCTTATAAATCTACAAAAATGTTTACAAGAAGATTTACTTAATTCAAAATTGTTTAGAATTTTTTGTTTAGATTCTAGCCACAGAAATTATATTATTTGCATTATATTTATATAAATATTTATTTATTTTATTTTATTATACAAACTAATATAATAACTAAAAGTGGTAAGTGCTAGCTACTAAGGCCATCGACTAAAATAAATATATAAAATTTGTTTTTGTTTAAAGCTGAGTTATTTATTTAATCAACTATCAAGATCTGCCAAGTATAAAGAAGTCTCCAATCTTGCTTGATTAGCTATATATATAGTAAATAAATATGTGCAGCTTTTATTTAAAAAACAATGTTGCTTGCTTACCTACATATATAGTAAAAAAAATATGTGCAGCTTTTATTTAATAAATAATTAATTTATAATGTTTGAATTTTGAAGACTTATCGCTTAGCCTAAACTTATTTAAACATTATAGCTACTATTTTAACTATTAATACTGCAGTTTGCATATTTATAACGCTATTTACTATTATTAAAGTATAAAGCATAGCAATTAAATGAAATTGCTTATCTTTAAACATTGCTAACTACTTATAAGGTTGTCGACTTTTAAACTTTAGCATTAGAACAATTAATTTGCAAATGCAAAAATCAAACAGCAATCAAAAAAACACTTGAACGCTGAAGTCTGTAAGCGAAACGCAGTGCGCCGTCATAATTAACAGGCACTTGATAAGATTCGGTGTAGTGTGGCCACTTGTCAGCCTGTGGCTCAAGCTGCCGTCGAAGCTGAAGCCCAAGCCGACTAATGCCACGCAACGTTGCAAAGTTGTCGCAGCTTTTGCTTAACAAATTGGGTAGACAAGAGTGTGTGTGTGTGTGATGTGTGTGTGTAAGATTAAGCCCAAAATGAGGCTGCTGTACTTAGCTGCTGCTTGTGCTACGGCAACGCGGCAAGCACTTCACGCATATGCAAAATATTTAAGTGCAAGTCGGCAAAGAGCAGAGCAAAGTGACGCCGCCCGCTCCGCAACGCGCTGGCACACAAAAATGTTAAGCTGCTTCTTCCTTGGCAGCTTTCATTTCGAGTGCTGCACAAACATTTGCACAGTCAAACGGCGCGAACAGCAGCAGCAGCAGCCGCCCCAGCCCCAGACTTAGCCCCAAAATGTATGCAGCATATAATTATTGATGTAGTGCTGAGGCCTTCAGCTGCAGCAGCAGAGGAAGCAGCAGCAGCAGCGATGAGTACACTAGACTACACACACTGCACTCAACTTTTGCTAGTTAATGCTGTTAGCAGGTGCTCGAGACATTTGCATATGTTTGCGGTTCATTGCGAGTGCGAA